>NW_021318492.1:218698-307364 GCF_001605985.2 Dendrobium catenatum | reverse complement strand
ACCTCTAAATCGCTTCCCCCCACCCTCTTCGTCTTCCTCGTCTTCACAAACGATGAGAACTTGGAAGATTCGATCCTTTCACTTATTGCCCTGCAGTATTTTTCATCACATCGGAAACACAGCCCTTTCGTTCATTCTCTGCATTTCCTGTCAGTGAGCCTCTTAAATGCCCCCATTTCCTCCTCATGTGTTTTTTTCCTTGACTTTCTTTCATCCTCTTGGAACTCCCTTGGGATAGGTGGTAGTTGTCCACCTATAAAGTGCTCCTGAGCTGACTTACTTACTCCTCGCTCTTTTTTCCATTTTCTTTTGATTTTCGACCAACTGTGCAAGCTTCATGCCCCCTAGTCCCTGGGATCAGGACCTTCACTGCTGCTCGCAACCTAGCTTTAAACCGCTCTAAAAATTCCCGTCCACACCGTTTTGACAAGCGCTCCACCCTCCTGGCCAGATGGCTCATACCTCTCTCATAGTCTGCCACGACCCCTCCTGTACGTGGGCAAAGAACTGCTCGTTAGAATTCTTCTCCCCCGATCGGTTTGGAAACGCTCTAACAAATTGTCCTTTGAATTCTCCCCAGCTCCGGATAAGTCTCTCTATCTCTCCACTGTCACCAAAAGATTGCCTTTCCTTCCAACACAAACCCCGCTGCCGATACTTCTCCTCCTCCGCCAATCCGTTAACCAACAAAAGTACCTCTCCACTTGTAGATCCAACCCATAAAAGCTCCTCCCCTCAAAAATTGGCATTTTCAATTTCTTCACCTTCCATCCCAGCCACTTCCCCTAATCTCCCATATATTCGCCCTCTCCAATTCCTGACCCCCCCACAATATCCCATCTTCCCTTGCTCTGCCCTTCCCCAATCCCTCTTCAAATCTCCTCTCCTAGCTTCAAAAAACTGCTTCCGGCGCCCCTGAAATCCCCCCCCCCCCCGATGCTCAACCAACCCCTCTTGGTTCCCCCCCCTCCATACCTTCCTTTCCACTACCTTCCTCCTCTCTCCTCTCTCGTGAAATTGCTCACAGATGCAAGCCCTTACCCCTACTCCCTTCCACCTGAGCGTTCCAATCTTCTTCTTCCTTCTCCAATGGATTTCAGAGTTGTCGCTATCGCGCGGTCCCTTTGCATCAGACGCCGCCTGCATTTCGGGTTTTGATACTCCATACATCTTTTCTCATCAATCCCGTAAGATACCGGCCACTTTCCTTCCATGGAGAAACATTATCTTCTTCTACGTCTCCTTGATTTGATTCATCTCTCCCTCAATCCTCTCCTCCAAAGCATCCACCTTCTTAGCCGCCATCTCCTACGGCTTGCAATTTAAGAGAATATCTCAAGATCTGAAAAAAAAAATTTCAGCGATTTTTCCCCTTCGCCGGCACAATTTCAGCCGCTGAAATTGGTCAAAAACAGCCCACGATTCGTCCCAAGACTTGCTCTGATACCAATTTGATAAGAATACTTGATTTCAAGTATTTCCTAATCACTTTAGCAATAAATCTCACAGCAAACTGCTGTCCACAGCAGGAAAACAGCCAAAAACAGTAGGAAAACAGGGAAAAACTGCAGAAAAATGGAGAAAAGACTTGTATTTTACTAGTAGTTGCAAGGAAAATAGCAAAGACACAAGGATCCTCTATTCAAGAGGAGGATCGCACTCTGCCAATCTCTAGAATTCGATCTAGAGCCCTAGCCACCAAAGAAGAACAAGAAATCTCTTACAAAATATGACATAACCCTAATCCCCCCTTTTCTCCCTACTTAATGCATACAATTCAAATCTAATACAAAAGGACCTAATTACCCTTGCTCCCCCTCCTTTTGGCTCCAAGATTCAATTCAAAATTCAAGTGGACCCCACCTAAATCCCCTCTTCCTGCTTCCGCCGGCTCCTCCTGGCGTAAACGAACTGAGCCGGCCCAAGAGGCTGGGCCGGTCCTCCTTGGGCCGGTCTAACAATTACATACAAGATATTAAACACTTAACACTATGATGTAGATGAAACCTGCACAGGAAATGGACGGAGCAACAGAGAATAACACACAGGAAAATAGAGAGACGAACTTCTTCTTGGATTAAACTTTCTTAATTGTCTAAGACCATTTTACTGTAGCACATATATCAAACTAAGCAAGCAGTCTATACTAAGATAGCTAATAAACTGAGAGCTAATACTCAATTACTGTAAAGCTAGAAATAGAAAATACCAGGTGATAGTGGGTAACTTCCCACTAACGGCACGAGAGACTGTTCCCTTGAAAATAAGCTGTGCCTTCGGTCCCGGTTAGTGAGGATGCTCCGCATCATGCGCCCCCTCCACGAAAGAACTGTTGTGTGTGTTTTCCAACACAACAGGGCTGTTGTCCGGTGGATAATAAGGATATAAATCTGTAATGTTGAAAGTGCTTGGTGTGTTGAACTTGGCGGGTAACTGAACAACATAGGCATTATCATTAATACGGCGTGTGATGGGGAAGGGTCCGAACTTCCTTTTACTCAGTTTGTTGTAAGTGCCCACAGGGAACCGCTCCTTCTTCATGCGAACCCAAACAAGATCACCAGGATTAAATACCTTTCTCCTCCTGTGATTATCAGCCTCTACTTTGTACTTCTCATTGGACTCTTGTAGTTTTAGCCGGACATTTGTCAGCATGTCCGAGAAGTCTTCCACCCATGTCGAAGCCGCTTTGCTTTTACAATTTGGGATGACTACAACATCAACAATAGAATTGGGCGGTTTAGTGTATACAATGCTAAACGGACTCTTACCGGTGGAACGATTGGGCATAGAATTAAATGCGAATTCGGCTTGGCATAGAACTTCATCCCACATCTTCGGCTGTTCCTGAACTAAGCAGCGGAGGAAATTGCCTAATGTCCGGTTCACCACTTCGGTCTGCCCATCGGTTTGGGGATGATATGATGAACTGAGTTGAAGTTGTGTTTGCAGCCTTTTCCACAACTCACGCCAAAAATGGCTTAGGAACTTCACATCTCTGTCCGAGGTTAAACTCCTCGGTATGCCATGTAACCTGACGATCTCCCTGAAAAATAACTTAGCTATGTTGAGAGCATCAAATGTTTTTTTACAAGCCACGAAATGAGCCATTTTAGAAAAGCGGTCGACGACGACCATAATAGAATCGTTTCCTTTCTTGGTGCGCGGTAGACCGAGGACGAAGTCCAGGCTTAGATCTTCCCAAATTGTAGCTGGTACCGGAAGAGGTAGATATAACCCCGAGTTTTGTCCGCCACTTTTATAATTTTGACAAATTGAGCATCTCTCCACAAATCTAGCAACATCTCTTCTTAAATGAGGCCAAAAGAACTTATCTTGCATTTGTGCCAAGGTTTTATCCCTCCCAGCGTGTGCGGACAGACCTCCACCGTGAATCTCTTGGATCAGCAAGTGTCTCCAGGATGACTGCGGAATGCACAGTAGATTAGCTTTAAACAAAAACCCATGACGTATAGAGAAGTCTTCAGCCGTCTCTTTGTTAAGGCACTTGAGCCAAGCATCAGCGAAGTCATCATCTTGTTCATACAAATCCTTTAGGCTGCTTAGACCTGAAAATTCGGTTTGCAATTGCATAACAAGGGCTGATCTGCGACTTAATGCATCGGCAACCTGGTTTTGGGATCCGCTTTTGTGCTTCAACACGAATGTGAATTTCTGCAGAAAAAGAATCCAACGTGCGTGCATCCGGTTGATGTTTTTCTGCGTGTTGATATATTGTAGGGCCTTGTGGTCGCTGCAAAGCACAAAATCCTGGTGTAGTAAATAGTGCTCCCACTGCTTTAGGGATCGAATGACTGCATATAATTCCTGCTCGTATACCGACCACCGCTGCCGCGACGGGCACAGTTTTTTGCTGAAGAATTCAACCGGCCTACCATCTTGTGTTAACACCGCTCCAATACCAATGGTAGACGCGTCGGTTTCAACTGTGAAGGGCTTCTCGAAATCTGGTAAAGCAAGAACAGGGGCGGACGAAACTGCAGCCTTGAGAATTTCAAAGCTGACTTGATACTCTTCACGCCAGTTAAATTGTTTTTGTTTTAGCATATCAGTTATTGGAGCTAGGATTGAACTAAATCCTTTAATAAATTTTCTGTAGAAATTTGCCAGGCCATGAAAGCTCCTAATATCAAAGAACGATTTAGGTGTAGGCCATTCAACAATGGATGCAACCTTCCAAGGATCTGCACTTACACCGTCCGCCGAGATCTTGAAACCCAGGAAAGATACAGTGCTGGCGGCAAATTCGCACTTGGGCATGTTCAAGTAAAGCTTGTTCTGCCTTAGTATCTCAAAGATTTTCCGCAAGTGCAATAGATGGGTTTCCAAACAGCGGCTAAAGACCAGTATATCGTCGAAATAGGCAACACAACATTTATTCAAAAATGGCTTTAGTACTTCATTCATGAGCCTCATACAGGTTGAAGGGGCGTTGCATAACCCAAATGGCATGACACGCCATTCATACAGACCTTCGCGAGTCTTGAAAGCAGTCTTCCATTCGTCGCCCGGTCGAATGCGAATTTGATGATACCCACTACGTAAGTCCAGTTTGGAAAAGATTTGTGATCCCGCTAATCTTTCCAACATTTCATCCATCCTCGGCATGGGAAATCGGAACTTAACAGTTATTTTATTGACGGCTCTGCTATCCACGCACATCCTCCAACTGCCGTCTTTTTTTTGTACAAGTAGAGCTGGGACAGCGCATGGGCTCAAGCTGTGTTGTATAAGTTGTTTCTCCAGCAACTCGTCGACAAGTTGCTGCAAAATGCAGTGTTCCGTCGGACTCATTTTGTAATGCGGCACATTCGATAATGACGCTCCCGGCAACAGATCAATTTGATGTTGTATAGTTCTCAAAGGTGGAAGCCCATCCGGTAGATTGTCGGGTCCAACGTCAGCATACTCCTTCAGCAGCGCCTGAATGGTGTCTGGAATCTTCGAGCCTTCATTCGAATTGGATTGCTCTTTGACAACAAGTGCCATAATATTTGATGCTTCTTTCCACGCATGTAGCAACTGATTACCTGAGACAACAAACATGGAAGTTTTGTTTTTGTCACCAGCTGAATCCATACCTGAGCCATTTGGCAGCAAGCGAAGTGTTCTTCCTTTCCAGTCAAAAGTGTAAGTGTTGGCTCTGTCGTCGTGAGTTGCGCCCACATCAAATTTCCACGGTCGACCGAGAATGATGTGGCACACATCCATGTCGATCATGTCGCAAATGGCTTCGCTCGCATAATATTTTCCAATGGAAAACGGTACTTGGCACATCTCCGAAACGGACATTTCTACACCCTTCCGCACCCAACTAATCTTGTACGGATAGGGGTTTTTGGAAGTTTTGAGTTGTAAGGCTTGCACCGCAGCCTTAGACACCACATTTTTCGTGCACCCGCTGTCTATCAACAGATCGCAGATCTTGCCATTGATCATGCATTTGGTTCTAAATAAAACATTCCTCTGAGAGTTGGTGGGATGACGTGGCGCCAACAGCAATTTCTGCAACACACAAACGAGGTTCTCCCCCTCGTCGCCTTCAACCTCCTCAAAGGACTCGTCCGGGTTATCCTCGGTACCTCCTGTTGCTTCCTCTCCTTCCACCTCCAGTAACTGCAATTGAGGTCGAGTAGGACACTCGTTTGATTTATGACCCTGCTGAAAACACCATAAGCATTTAATGGTCGTGGGCTTCACATAAGGATTTTCCTTATTTAACACCTTTGGCTTAAAGGCAGCTCTAATTTCATTTCCCCTGTTGTTCACATTCACGGTTTGCTGAGTACCAGCATTTACAGTTTGAGTTCGGGTTGCCTGTACTGCATTAAAGTTGTTCGAACTTTGGCTTTCAGCTACCGGTTCTATCACTTTTTTGCCCTGGCTGTGTTTACTGTGCCTTGCCATTTGAATTTCGACCTTCAACGCATAGTTCACAGCTTGCGACAAGGACCATACCGTATTCAATTCAAGTTTGTCTTGAATTGCTTCTTTTAATCCGCCCACATACCTTGCCACTAGCTGATTTGTAGTCTCGTTCAAATTATTCCAGGCGCTCAAACGGTAGAATTCCTCGGTGTACTCGTTAACCGATCGGTGCCCCTGTGTACAATGCTGGTATTGCAGATATAGCATCTGCTCATAATCCGTGGGCAGGAAATGACCACGAAGTAATTGCTTCATCCTCCACCAGCTGCGTACAGGACCTCGGCCTTCACGTCTCCGAGATTGCAGCAGCTGTAACCACCAAGCGCTCGCACCGGACTTGAGTCTGCAGGCCACATACTTGACCTGTTTAGATGGCTCAATCTCCATATATTCGAAGAAAGTCTCTACCGCCCTCTCCCAATCAAGGTAGTCCTCGATATGCAATTTTCCGTCAAAGAACGGTATGTCTATCTTGACGCGAAACTCACTGAGAGGACGAACATTCTCCCTTACGCGTCGCCGCCGTGGTTGCATCGTTTCTTCCTCGGAATCTGATAGTTCCATTTCTCCAAATTGCTCAGCTGCGTCTTCTGACTCCGATGCGTCCGTCATCGGAGCGTTCCGATGTGGATTTCGGAATCCGTCTCTCCCTCTTCGGACAACCGGTGTGGTTGCCGGTGTGACAGTCCGTAGATTGGGATTTCGCTCCAGACGAGCGTGTAATGCCCTCAGGTCCTGCCGCACCTCGGCATGGAAGCGATGGACCTCCGCGACCAGCTCCTCCAGGTGATTCGCCAGGCCTCTATGAGCTGCCCAAAGGGCTTCAAGGCTGTGTTCTTCTCCGGGAGCCACTCGTCGACTGCTCTCCGCCATCTGGCTCTGATACCAAATACTGATGAAACCTGCACAGGAAATGGACGGAGCAACAGAGAATAACACACAGGAAAATAGAGAAGACGAACTTCTTCTTGGATTAAACTTTCTTAACTGTCTAAGACCATTTTACTGTAGCACATATATCAAACTAAGCAAGCAGCCTATACTAAGATAGCTAATAAACTGAGAGCTAATACTCAATTACTGTAAAGCTAGAAATAGAAATTGTAACTCTCTCCCTGTATAATATCATTTCAAGGTACAAAGCTGAGTAGTTTTTGAAGTCTACTGCCAAAGATGATTCTGTTCTCTTGTAACAATACATATTAAGGGAGGAAAACATAAGGAAAAAGATACCAACAAAATAGATCTACATTTATATTAGTGCTAGTATGCTCCTCTGATCTGTCCAATAGTTAAACAATTAATACTGTTATGTTAAGGAAACTCAAAAGGAAGCAACATATGAAGTTCAATTCATAGTCTATGTTCGTTACTTAATGTTTTTCGTATCCTTTTTAGTAATGATTACATACGGATGGGCAAGTGACAATTATTTAGGTTGCCTGACAGCCGCATTTGCTCAATTTCAAGTGAAACATTTTTCTAACTGTATAACCTGCTTTGACCTGGCAAATGTAACAGCTATTCCTAGCCAGTAATACTCTTATAAAAATTGATTAACAATGAAAAAACAAATGCTAGAGATCACAAATATTCGCAAACACAAAACACAAATGATGTATTTTTCAATAAGAGGCTCTGTTTCACTGAAAAAGGAATGCAAAGCAAAATGGAATACAATCTAAAATGAATGCAATGTTGAAAGATATTGAGATGAGAATAAATGTTTTTTTTTTTGTTTGATTTAAAATAAAATGAATACAATGTAAAGTTCAATGATGGTGGTGGCTAGTGACTGGCGCCGGTGCGGGGCGGGCGGCGTCAGTGGCAAAGGCGGGAGGTAGCGGTGGCAAGCAGCGGCGAGAGAGAGAGGGGGGGGGAGGCAAGCAAAGAATGGTGGTGGAGGGAAGCGCCAAGCAATGACCATAGCCTGCAGTCCCGACGGTAGCTGTGAGGGTTGGTGACCAGCAATGATAGCAGAGTCAGCTTGGGGAATATTTGAAATTCAAAAATGAATTACGGAGTGCATTTGAAATTCACCAAAAATTTCTCTGCTTATCTTTTTCATCAAATCAAATATCCAAATTTCTATAACCCTACATTTAGAATATTTTGTATTATTTTTTCAGCAAACCAACCAACTCCTAAATGAACTAATTTTGCTACTTGTGAAGTTCCCTGAATAAGTGTTTTACCATCAAAGAGATTATAAAACCTTTTTATTAATAACAAAAACAAATTCACATGCACATGTTCTATCATCATGCTGCAGCAAAACATGGTTGGAGACATACCAAGTAGTAAATTAAGTTCAAAACTGGATGGTCCAGAACATCAATGTCAGCAGCTTTGTCAAATGCATTGAAGCACATCTGGTAAAAAGACATAAATAACAGCATGGTAACCATCCCAAACAAAGGAAACTACCTTCAAAGTTTACAATACAACAATATATAATCCACTAACTTACCATGATGCATCTAATCAAGAAACAGGTAAAGCATATGGTTGTCACATAGCCAACCTGCAGAAGGTAGAAAAATGAAAAAAAAATATTACTGATAAAAGATGTCACCAATTGAAAATATTAAGGTGCTTGGAAATTACTTCGTGCAATTTCTTGCGCCTTCCTTTTGATTCAACAGGAAAACGTTGCAACATCAGGAAAAGCCTGCCATAAAATAGAAAAAGGATAAATGGAAGCTGGCTTCAACCAATGCAAGAAATAAATGGTCCATGATACTAATGATAGGAAAGTTTTTATCACAAAAAGTTGAGCACAATTATTCTATAAGAAGTTCAACGGTACAAAAGTATCACCAAACAATTGTAATTATTTTCATAATATTGAGGTCCCAAAACTATGCATTCATAGGAACTCCATGTATTGGGTACATCTTTCTTAACCCTGAGAATTCTGTTAGACCGTTTTCTGCAGTTTTTCTTCAGATTTGGGCTGTTTTCCTGCTGTGGACAGCGGTTGGATTTGTGTTTTGTTGCCAGAGTGATTAGGAAATACTTGAAATCAGGTATTTCCTATCAAATTCTTTCTCTTTTAATGTCCTTGTTGCATTACACAGCGAACCAAAAGGATCATGTAGCACTGGACCACCAATTACAGCATGCCTGGAGAATATTTCTCTAGACAATTATGAAGAAAACATTACTAGTGACACTAGAATGCTAGAAAAGAGAACAGAGAGAAAGAAAGGAAAACACTTGCACACCTTTAAGAAACACAAAAACAAAGGAAAAATTCATAAGTTTTAGAAATAATTAATATTTTTGCAAGCAAAAGTCAATCGATAAAAAGTCTAACTAAGGCACAGTGTAAGGGAAATACAGCAAGTAAAATAGTTTGACAAAAGCATAAGTATTAATATGTTTGAAGTAAAGAATCAACACACTTGACGATAATTATAACATGTAAAGGTGCAAAGAATAGCAGAAGAGTGCTTCTGTGTGGAGGCAAATGTATTAATAGTAGGATAAATGAAAAGCAAGTTTTCCACTGAAACGCAGCACAAAAGTATAAGCAAATAAACCATTTGTTTATTGAATTCAGTGGAGAATCAGTTTGCTTTAGCGCACTAGAAGTCAAACAGTGTTTGAATAATACAGAGCGTAGAATTGAGACCTTCTGAATCCATAGCACTAAGAGAAACAGATTCGTGCAAAATTACATTATGCAAGCTACATGTATGCATAAATTTCATCTCACCTTCCACCATAAAGAAGGAAACCAAGGGCAGCAAGCAATGAGGCACCTGACAAGACATCCTTTTAGTCATTATAAATATAAAAACCATATGATTGTACTTTAGTAAGGAATTAAACCTTCCGTAACACAAGAAAAGAGTACAAACCAGCAAAAAATATTTTGGACAGGATGATAATGACTTGAACGGGCTTCCACCACATAAGCAGCCACAGCAAAATCTATAAAACAGTGACAGCACAGATAATCAAACAATGCAAAAGGTACAGACAACAATTAAATAAGTCGCATACAAAGATGGCGCTAGAAAGCAATAATTTGAAAGGGAAAGACATGGTTAACCAAAGAAAAGACCAATTATTGGGTTTGATAGTCAATTAGCACAGGCCATCTAGAACCTCCCAACTAAAATAGTAGACAATGGAAAATATGAAGATTTTGAGCAAAGGATAAATCTTTATTAGGAATAAGAAATGCCTCCATCATGAGTCTATAAGCAAGAGTAATGAACACCCATCATATAAACAGACACTCGACAATGCAAGGGAGTAAGGTTGTTGATAGGAATGGTAAGCCGCAATCAGAACCTTCCAAAATCCTTTAGAGAGGTGGATGATGGCTAAGACACTAGTTATAAGATGGGAAGATGTTATGATTAATATGGAAGGTTATGAAAAAGTAGATTGACTAGTTCAGAATTTTTGGATAAATTTTTAAACAAAATTTGTTTGCAATGGATGGCTAGATTTTCTTTGATAGAAAGAGATGAGGACCTTCAGTCAGAACCTTTGCATGTTAGCTAACCAATAAAAATGATTTTAGGCCAATTGGATATATGGATAAGAGGTTATGAATTTTCTTCTTGGACTGGTCACAATAGGAACATAGTGGGAGTTATGAATGGTGGAAGGGGGTATGACTTTGTTTTGTGAGGGTTGAGGTGGTTTGAGGCCCTGGAAATATAGTGGGGATATTTAAGAAAGTAGAATGATGAATATAGAATCAATGCTTAAGTTGGAATGAACATAAGAGTAACCAAAATAATTAGCTTCTCTGACCAAAGGGAAACCTAATGCTGACCACTACACTCCATCCCAAGAGAATAATTCTTAAATGGTGTTTTTCAAATGCCAAAAACTAATTTCATTACAAAAGAAGGCAACTTATAGCTTAATAAAATTATCCCCAGAAGCTAAAAAAATTCAAAATATGAAATTGGAGGGAAAGAGGGGAGGCCACATTAATTGAAATCATTAAATTGCCTCTACATTCTATGCAAGACGTCAACTTCCCAATAATGCTAAATTCCCCACTTTAGATGCAATATATAAATTCTTGAATTCAGATTTCAGAGAACTTGAAGTTTCAAAAACTCAAGTTTCCAAGGAAAATAAAAAGTACGTGATTTAAAATTTAAACACAAAATGATTTACTATTTTTTTCTACTCCACTTCTAGTTGGTTCCATCTTGCTTCATTCCCTATCTTTGTCTTCAGACTACTCTTTCTACGCTTCATTGTTTCTAGTTGTTGCCTCTACCACCTGCTTCTCTATTTCTCGTAATACTATTCCAGCCGCAATGTCGCCTTGATTTACCACAAACACGCATCTCGCGCACATTTGTTACCGCTATCATATTGTTGTTTCCACTGTTCATGTTGTTCTACTACCTGCTGCCTCTGTTCCAATTGTTCTATTGTGCTACCTCTATTTCGCGCTACTATCTCCCACTTCTATACTCACTCCCTGCTATTGCCAACTTCCTACCCACGTGTTGGAAGCATGAGTTGAATTCTTCAATCCAAGTGCTGGACTTTTCACAGTGGCGCTGATATTCACGAAGGAAGAATTGGACCTTGCATGGGATCCCTGAATTCATTGTAGCTGATCGTGACAAAGTGTTCCTCAGCCAGTTTTGGAGGGAGCATTCAGGTTGCAGGGCGCCACTCTTAAAAGGAGCACCGCCTGCCATCCACAGACAAACGGGCAAACGAAGGTGGTAAACCGAAGTTTGGAGACCTATTTGAGGAGTTTTGCTTTTGAAACACTGCGGATGTGGGCAAAGTGGTTACCATGGGACGAATATTGGTACAATACATCGTACCACTCTGCTTCTCTGATGACTCCTTTCAAAGTGATGTATGGAAGGTATCCCCCACACCTAGTGCACTATGGGAGGGGAAGCACACAAGTTTCTTCAGTTGAATAGTACTTGGAGGAAAGGGACAAGGTGCTAGAAGAGTTAAATAAAAATCTGCTGAGGGCACAACAAATCATGAAAAAGCAGGCGGACTCACATAGGAAGGAGATGCAGTTTGAAGTGGGATAGAAGGTGTTTCTAAAACTACGCCCTTACAGGCAGAGGATAGTGGTGAGGAGGAATGAGAAACTTGCACCGAGATACTTCAGCCCCTATGAGGTTTTGGACAGGATTGGAGCAGTGGCGTACCGACTGAAGTTACCACCATCAGCCACCATACACCCAGTTTTCATGTGTTTCAGTTGATGAGAGCTCTAGGGGAGCATGTAGTTAGTGCAGAATTACCTTCTACACTGATTGAGGATTTGGAAGTAGTCTTTGAACCAATGGAGCTTTAGTGTAAGATCAAATAAAAAGGGCAACAAAGAAGTGCTGATTAGATGGAGAGGCCTCCCTTATTTCAATGCTACTTGAGAGCCATTTGAAAGAATGAAAGATCAATTCCCTTCATTTCACCTTGAGGGCAATGTGAGTCTTTGGGAGGGGAGTAATGTTAGGCCGGCCCCTCATGGGCCGGCTGGACCGGTCCAACATGGAACGGTCCTTACTTACTCCAGGCGGGCCTCACATGGGGGCGGAAATGGGCGGGCAAGAGGGGGGGCGGAAGCCTAGGGACCCATGATTGTGTTTAATTCAAGTGTTGGAGGGAAAATTTGAATGGGAGGGGGGGAAATTTGAATGGGAGGGGTTGTTTAGGGATTTTATATGGGGCATTGGAGTTAATTAGGGGCGAAGGGGGATTTAGAGTTTCATCTTGAATTTGGGCTGATTTTTGGGATCTTCTCGGAGGCTTTGGCTCTAGTCTTCTTGGCTAGAGATTTTGAAGAGTTCTCATCCTCTCGAATTGAAGAATCTTGTATGGTTGTTGTCTTCTTTCACCTAGTCGTGGAATACAAGTGGTTGGCTTCATTTTCTTCAGATTTTACTCAATTTCCTTGTTGTTTTCCACTGTTTGGGACTGTTTCCCTGCTGCAAACAGCAGTTTCGTTGCTGTTTGTTCACCAACTTGGGATAGGTTTGCTTGCGAACTCAAGTATTAGCTTAGGGTTACTTGCGAACTCAAGTATTTCCTATCAAACAATTCACACAAAACCAGTCAAATGCAAAAAGAATACGGAACACAAAACTTTTTCAATGGAAAACTCATGGATAAAAAAATACACAAGCCTTGTCCAGTCCTAAAATCTCTATTAGTAAAGCCACGTATTACAAAAAGGTAGCTTTCCACAAAGCCAAAAAAGGTGTCTAAAAATGTAAAAACCTAGAATAGGAAGAGGTTCCCTTGCCTATCATGGAGAACAAAATGTGGAGGAGCTGGTGTTGATGGTGATAAAGAGTTATATATTGCCTTTTTTATGTAAGAGGGAGATGGACTAATCACGAGAGTGATGTTTGATGTCGGTCAACAACAATCATAATGCAATGGTTGGCGTTGGGTGATAACTGGAGAGAAGCATCAGGCGAGGTTATGGCAGCAACAAAGGATGACAAACGTTGGAAAATGGGAGTCCGACGTCCAATGCTAGCAGGTCCTGAAGTATGGTGGACATGAAATGATGACATGCTTCAAAGGACGATGGGCATAAAACAACTGGTGCACGTGGATGTCAAGCAAGTGTGATAATGGGCATTGAACATCAAGTGATCGTGACAACAGGTATCAAAAACTGAAAAATATTGAATGACGGGTGTTTGATACTTCAATTCTCTTCAATGCTTCAAATTCTATGCTTCAGTTGTCTGACAGCCATTTTTGACAATTGCAATTGCTTGACAGATATCAAATTATGGTGGAGGTTGGACAATGGAAGTCAATTGTTGGCATACATGGAATATTAACAAAGTAAGACGTCAAACATTGGGCATCGATTGTTAGAACATGTTGAATGTCGGTTGTAGGAGGACATCAAATGCTAGATTAGCGAACTTCAATGTAACTATGGTCTTGTTTGGTTGCGGCATTCCTTTTGCATAAGCCGGTAGGGAAGCAGTTATTCAATAATTGGAGTTCTCACAAAAATTACTTAAGCAAACTATAACGTGTTTGATTACATCATTTTTTTACTGTGTATGCAAACGTAAAACCTGACAAAATACATAATTGCCCTCTAATAATCCGTAATTATATCGGAGACGACCCAGACCTTCATAGCTTCTTAAATGCCAATCAACTTCCGCAGGCTCGAATGGACCAAAGTTCCTCTGCACCAACACCCGGAATGTCTCTGTTTGCTCGAATCTTTCTTCTACCTGACCAGTAAGGCGAAGACACCGTCTCCTATTCCTGTTCGGAAACCTACGCACCAACGCAGCACAGCATGCCGGTGAGAAACGCTGCTGCTGCTGTGTCGCAGCACTGGGATAGTTCGAGCTCCTCATACTTCAACCAATGATGGCCTGCAGCCAGGAACTGACAATCTACTTTGCTTGTCAAAAGCCTGGAGTGCTCGGCCAACAATAATGACCTTCTTACATTCCTCCAGTTGTTGCGGCATTGAACATTATGTGATTGATGAAATTGCAATGTGAGTGCAATTTCAAACACAAAGAAAAAATCAAAACCATAATGATATTTATAAGTTGTTGTGTTCTCGGAGAGGGAGAAGAACGGGAGTGAAAGGACGGCGAGGGGCTGGAAACGATTGGGGTGGTCGGCGCTTGTGATCTTGAGTGCTAGTGGGCTGGGTACTTCACGTGGGCAGGTGGAGTGAGAGTCGCGTGGATGGATGGAGTCGTTGATTGGGTTGAAGGTTGAAGGAGAAACTAACAGCCGAAATGATGGAGGGAAATGAAAATCGTGAAGTAGAAATGGAGCTGAACAAGCGAACCTCACTTGGGACGTGCGAACGTGGTGAGGGTAAAATAAACTTTTGCATGTGTAAACAGAGATAGTAGATGGGATAAGCAGCAACGTTCCGCCTTTTCAAATAGGCAAAAATATGGAGTTTTAAAAAAATGTATTTTGCAGAAGTCGTATTATCAAACAGTAACCAGCAACTGATTTTACCGATTAGAACCGAAAACGGTGTAAAAACGCCCTCTCAAACGAAGCCTATGTAAGAAATTTGCACAATTCAATTGGTTCAAAACTAACTTGTATTTAAAAACCAAATTGTCATTTTTACAAACCAAATCAAATCAACCAATACGTTTGGTTAGTTTTTGAATCAAGAACTCTAATATTTAAAAATCGATTTTTAAGATGCCAATTCAGTTATGTTTGCTTCGCTTTGATTTTAAGTGATTTTTAATAAATTGAAATATTCTATTTGTTCAAAAAGTCAAAATTGATGAACCATTAAAATATCTATAATTTTTCACGGTAGATCAAAAAATGATAATGATTCCACATGAAATAATCAAAAATCTAATATGCAATAGAATTTAGGTATAAGAATTATATTTTTATGTGTATAACGCTAAATTGGTTCGGCTTCATTTAATTTGGTTTTATAAACTTCAAGCATAAATTAAATCAAATAAATTGATTTGCTCAACATATCAAATGTAACAAAACTAAATCAAACAGTTCAATCAATTTAATTTGGATTTTTTATTTATCCTAATGATTTGTACAACATGTTACGCCGGCCCAGGAGGGGCCGGCTGGACCGGTCCAGCCCGGACCGGTCCACTGCTTCTACAGGCGGAAAAAAATGGGGGGAGCGCGACTCTGAGCGGAAACGGGGGGTGAGCCGCGTGGGTTTGGGGAGCGTTTGGAGGGAAATTTTGAATGTTGAGGGCTGTTTTAGGAAGTTTGTAATTGTCCTTCGTTTTGAATTAGGAGTTTTGGGTGTGGAGGAGGGATTATCTTGCATTTTGAATATTGTTGAGATCTAGGTTTTCTTGTTCTTGGGCTCTAGACTACGGCTAGAGATTTGGAGAGTTTTTCCTTCCTCTCGAATCGAAGGAAAGTTGTATCTTACTTGTCTCTTGCATTTACTAGTGGAATACAATCATTTGCTATTGATTTCCTACATTTTCTCTAAGTTTTTCTCCACTTTTCCGCTGTTTTTCACTGTTTTCCTGTGCGGGACAGCATTTGGCGAGGAGATTTGCACTAGAGACGCATAGGAAATACTTGATCCCAAGTAGGAAATACTTGATCCCAAGTATTTCCTATCACAACACTAATTGGGTGAAGGTGGATCCCTTGGGAGAAAATCCAGTTGTCTGGCAAGCAACGATCAATTTAAGTTGGCGAAACAAGAAGACTAGTAGAACACCAAAAAGATCATCCAAACTTCTAAAAGTAGTTCGAGCTCCAAAATACTCTACAATTCTAAAATTTAAATAATTCAAAACGTTTAAAAAATAAGTATAAAAATGGGTATTTATAGATTTGGAGGTGTATTCTAATCCTTATCTAGAATTATACAAAGATATTTTTCATTCTTATCCATAAGAAAAGCAACAGATTGCACTCTCTGACAAAAAAATTTATCAAACAATCCTGCCTCAAGGCTAATAAACCTAAACTATGGCTGCCAATAAATGATCTAACCCACCAACCCCATTCAAAAAAACCGAGGTTAGGGTTGGCTCGCTTAATAAAGGTATCTGGTTTGGGTCAAGAATATCGACCCGCTTAAGACCCGAACCCCAGCCCATTTACCTATTTTTGACACCCCTGGTGTAAACGAGTTGAGCCGAGATTGAGTTACCAAGCTTGAGCTTGAGCTTGAGTTTGATTATTAATTGAGTTTGAGCTTGAGCTTTATTCAATGCATTTGTTATGAAAGAGAAAAAATGATTATGATCAAAGGTCAAAATGGGTTAACGTATCGGTTTCACATCCGACCCAAAATTGACCTTACCCAAATCTAGTCAACCTGGACTCATTCGTTTGATAAACAGTTTAAAAAGACAAACCCAAGCCCAACCAGATAACCCCTTTTTGTTTAAAGAAAAAGTAATAACTTATCACCTATAGAGTTTATATCATTTGATCAAAAATAAAAAGATCATATACACAAGCAAAAGAACTTAAGAAAAAAAATTAAACGACCCATTTTTTTATCAAAACAAAAGTGAGCTTATGGGTCAACGCGAACCAAACTCTTTTAATAAACGAGTCAACATAAACCAGGATTTTTGGGTTAGGTTCGGTCAGGTTGGCAGGTTGGGTCATTTTTTGACACACCTAATGATGATTCACACAATTATTATAACAAAATGATAAAAAATGAGAAATTAAAAAAATCCCTTAATATAAGAAGGTCGAATAAGTTCTAAACATTTTTAATAATTTTGTACTTAACTTTTTAAATGCTATTATATTTTTAAGTATGTTTTATATTAATATTTTTAAACAAGTCAGCTCATAAGCTAAAGAGTCTAGTCAGGGATGGCTCAAGCTTGGCTCGTTAGCTCATCGAATTGAGCTCACGAGCAATTTATTGAGTCAAGCCTGAGCAAGCTCACAAGTTAGCTTGACTCACTTACACCCCTAACCTAAACTAAGGCTGGGTTGAGCAGCTAACCAACAAGCGACAGTTAGTGACAATGGCATTATGGTAACTTATAATGGTGAAGTATTTGATCAATGAATAAAATAAATAATCTTGAAGCTCTCGACATGATAAAAACAATGGAGTTACAAAATAAAAAATATGATGGTTGAATTATCATTTACAATTATTGAAAGCATTATGGATCAAACTGAAAGTTAGCAATAAATGACAATAATAAAATGCAATCTTCATATTGGTTAGTTCTTCTCCTTGAGAATATTCTAAAATCATTGATGGCGCAATAATCAGTGCTATATAGGAGGCGGAGGCACAATAACTCCTAGAAGGTGTATAAATAGATCTAGTTATTTGGGAAGTATGCATAAGATCTAGTTGATTTGTCGCAATCGTACACCCCAATATGATTGTTCGAGGCCTGGAGTGGTTAGGGATGGCCCGACAGCCACCTTGGTTGCCAACAAGGCGGTGATGACTTAAACGCTTCGTATTGGAGAAGAAAGAAGGTGGATGAAGAACGACAAGAAAGAGGTGGTACTCAAGTGGGATTAATTTCTTCAATCAACATGTTTGGGCTCATTTGGATTCAGACTTAGATGTTCATGGAGTTGTTGAAATCATCACAATGAGATGAACGTGTAGACTTAAATTTGTTAAATTTAAAATCTGTTTGGTCCAAAAAATGTTATTTCAAGTTTTTTTACATGTGATTGAGTGCCTTTGGGACTCATTTGGACTCACATTCAAGCTTTCTTCGTGTTTTAAGAATCATATCAATGAGATGGTCTCTTAAACAGCAAAAATTTATAAAAAAAATGGTCCTCAAATTTAATTTCTTAAATTTTTTAGTTCATATTTCGACTGCTTTGAGATCTAAAAAACTATATCAAAATTCATGCTAAATAAGGTGAACTTATGGAATCATAGCAATGATGGAGCATTAGGATTTATAAAGCTGAATCCAACCACAAATAGTTGTCTTACCAATCATTTATAATCATGATAACTATCAAACAAAAATGCATGTAGAAGACTCTAACATAATTACTCTCATTTATAACAGCCCAAAAAAAAGAGCTTGGATTGCTTTCCCTTTTCATTACTTAACATGGAATTAATGATAGTGAATGGACATTCATAAAGCTGATCCCTACACCAAATAATTGGGATAACGCTCATGAAGTTCAAAATAATGA
Organism: Dendrobium catenatum; assembly: GCF_001605985.2. Taxonomy (NCBI): domain Eukaryota; kingdom Viridiplantae; phylum Streptophyta; class Magnoliopsida; order Asparagales; family Orchidaceae; genus Dendrobium; species Dendrobium catenatum. Next base: position 288,770 of record NW_021318492.1, on the reverse strand, counting down.
TGACCAGGAACATGGAGTACATATCATACTTCATTACACTTTAATTTTATCAAAGCTTACCTGCACAACATAAACCACTGCATTGATCGAAAAGAAAGTTGGTCTTAACCCATCAGTTGGCACTCCCCTTGCCTGCCATTATCTCAAAGTCAAGGTAAAGGGAAAAGAGAGCATACCAAAAAATGCATAACTGAAAAAGAGAACATAAGAACCTGGTAATATATCTCAGCCCAAAAGAGTGCCAGCAGCGCATATGTGGTGAAGAATGCAAGGGCAGGCATATCAAGAAGGATGTGCTGCAAAATCTGAAAGCCATACGAAACAGAGTTAGCTCATATCATTCCTCGCACATTAGTTAAAAATAACGTGAAAGATGATGAATAACCTCAGGTTTTATTTTCTGCACACCATGACGGAATACAAAGACGATAGATCGAACTGGAAATGTCATACAAGAAAACTTCATCGCAATAAGACGACATCAAATTTAGCATATGGAAACAAAACAAGCAGGATTCCAACCTCCATTAACAAGGAAATTCAATAAGTGAAACACCTTCTGCGTAGTCCATCCATACTCTGGAACCCTGCACTCGATTCTGATCAATTGTATCTGCAAGTATAAATTCATTGGAGAAATAAAAACTCGATTGCTACACAGCAATAGATTAGGCCACAGACCAATGGCCAGGGCCCCACTCCATCTTCCGAGGACAAAATAAAATTGAAAAGAAAAAAAATTAATAACAGATCGACTGAAGTCCTTGCAGAATTTGAGTAAGTTATTTTCAAAAGAGCAGCTTAACCCATCAACCCCGCTTCTCTTTCCTCCAGCAGGAAAAACCTAACCCTAACAAATAAAGCAAAAGCTCCAGGGGAATCGGATTACGAGGGCAACTGCGGAAATCAATCCAAAAAGCGACGCTAGGGTGAAGAAGATCCGATTCTGCCAAACCGCGGATTCATTCATCTCCTCCCACCAATCCGAGGCGCTGCTGACAACGGAAGTTGCCACCGACGCCATTCCGGTCAAACTAATATATGGTTCTCGAGCGGTCGCCGGTGCCGGAATCTTGAGAATTCGATGAAAATTCAGGAAAGCAAGATTTGGCTTTTTGAGAGACAAAGAGAGAAGAATCAGATAGGGATGGAATACATTTTAATTTTATGGTAGATTTGCAAATCGGTAAAATAAAAATTTTAAAGTACGTGTCGCCCCATATGATGTATCCGTAAATTCACCGTTTTAAGTTATTTATTAAGAATTTATCATTCAATATGTTCATATATAAATTAATTTGTAGCTTATGTTTATGTAATCTTCAATTTTTTTTTATAGAAATTTTTTAGAAGATAATTTAATAAATTATAATTTTGTACATTATCAAGAGGAGGATTACAATTTTAGATTCAAGTTAAAGTATTCATACATGAATTATAATTTATTTATTGAAAATATATTAATATTTTGTTAAATTATGTTTGTTCTTTTTTATTTAAGTATATATCATTATTATTATTATTAATGTTATAGATATAGAGATATACATTAAAATAAATGTTGAAATAGTTGAACATGATATAAATTGTGATGATACTAATACAAAATTCAAATATATTCATATGAAAATTTTTTATGATTTATAGATTGATTGAACCTATATTAAGAAACAATTTTATGAATATCATCTAAATGACACGGATTTATTGAGAATAACATACTTATTGAGAGGACATTGTCAACCTCGATATCATGAATTCTCTCAAACACAAAAGGGAAATAAATTACATACGGCTAATCTTCCGTGATTTAATTATATGGAGCTAATTGCTTATTTTGTTATATTTATAAACCAATATGAGAGAAAACAAATGGTGATAGCTTTGACACAAAGGGATTTCAAAATCGAAAAAAATAAAAAAAAGATAGATTATAAGTCCATGTTGAATAAATTAATAGTTCTCATAACATTGTATAAAGAAAATGCGATGATCTAATGAATCAAAAGCAAGGCATTAGATTTGCTATTATAAGACCTTCTGATCAAAATTGGAGAAATTACATAACTCGATTAATTGTTAGTACTGATTGTGTCCAATTTTTCTTGCACAAAAGAATTAATTTTTCGTGATCATTATGAAACCAAAGAATCAAACAATCAAGGAAATTTTCTAGAATTTCGTCACTTTCTTGCATTGCACTATAAAAGTATAAGAAAAGTTATATTAGAGAATGGTAAATTCCCTCTAACAAAAATCTAAATTTTAAATTCCCAATTCGATAATTGATCTCTCAATCAAGCCATGCTTCCTTTATTTGGGAATCGGTCTTCCATTCAAAGTCTATATCTCCTTATTCGAGAATCAAGCTCTCAGTCAAGCCCTTCTTTCTTTGCTTGGGAATTGATCTCACATTCAAAGTCTACATCTCTCTGTCCAAGAATTGGTATGTTGGTCAAGTCCTGCTTCATTTTTTTGGGAATCCATCTCCCATTCAAGTCTACATCTCCCTATCTGAGAATCGATCTCCCGGTCATGTCTTGCTTACTTTGTTTAGGATTTGATCTCTCATTCAAAGTCTACATCTCCCTATCTGAGAATCAATCTCTTGATCAAGTCATGCTTCCTTTATTTGGGAATCGATCTCTCATTCAAAGTCTGTATCTCCCTATCCGAGAATCGATCTCTCGGTCAGGCCCTACTTCCTTTGTTTTGGGAATTGATGTCCCATTCAAAGTCTATATCTCCATGTTCGAAAATAAATCTCTCGGTCAGGTCCTGGTACCTTCATTTAGAAATTGATCTCCAATTCAATGTCTATTTTTCTTTGTCCGAGAATCAATCTCTCAGTCAGGCCCTGCATCCTTTATTTGGGAATTAATCTCCCATTCAAAGTCTACATCTCCCTGTTCGAGAATCAATATCTTCGTCAGGGCCTGCTTCCTTTTACTTGAGAATTGATCTCCCATTTAAAGTCTACATCTCCGTATCCAAGAATCAATCTCTCGGTCAGGTCATTCTTTCTTTATTTGGGAATCAATCTCCCATTCAAAGTCTATATTTCCCTATCCGAGAATTGATCTCTCAGTCTGGCCCTACTTTAATTAGGAATCAATCTCTCCATATGATCATGCTTCATTTGTTTGGGAATCGATCTCTCATTTAAATTCCACTTCTCCCTGTTTGAGAGTCGATATCTCGATCAAGTCCTGCTTTCTTTGTTTGAAAATAGATATCCCATTCAAAGTCCATATCTCCCTATCTGAGAATCGATCTCTTGATCAGGCCAAGCTTCTTTTGTTTAGGAACTGATCTCTGATTCAAAGTATACATCTCCCTGCCCTAAAATCGATATATCGGTCAGTCCCCACTTTCTTTATTTGGGAATCGATCTCCCATTCAAAGTCTACATCTCCTTGTCCTAGAATCAATCTCTCAGTCAGGTCATGCTTCTTTTGTTTGGGAATTGATCTCCCATTGAAAGCCTATATCTCCCTATATAAGAATCGATCTCTTGATCAAGCTCTGCATCCTTTATTTGGGAATCGATCTCCCATTCAAAGTCTAAATCATTTTGTCTTAGAATCAATCTCTCAGTCATATTTTCCACCTTTTATTTTGGAATCCAGTTCACATTCAAATTTTAATCTACTAGTGATGTAACTACCAGTGTTACATCTATCTAGTCTAAATCCCAACCTCCCTATGTAGGATCACTTCCTTTATGGGCCTTGATCATTCAAACAACCTCATGGATTTAGTTGATCATCTCGGTCGATGCCAACACATGTAATTTATTTTTTTCAATTCATCACACCTATTGAGACTCCATTTGTTGACCTCACTTTTAGCTGATTTTGCATGGCCTGCAATTAGCTGGCCTGCAACCACTTGATTTACAACCACTTAATTTACACCTAACTTGCAGTCACTTAGCTTACCTTTAATGTAGCTTTAATCAATTATAACCCTAAATCATTCAAATAATTAGTAGTCCTACTTTATAGTCAATTGACTCAGTGCACTGAATCCCACAGTACACTGACCTTCTAACTTCAACTATTATTCATATCACTTCACTAGGCGCCTCATACATCAAAATCTCATCACTGGCCCTTCCAACCAATGGGGGACCTGTTTCCTAACCTAGCGCAATTGGTCAAGCACTCTGTTGACCCAAAGGCTAGACCCCAGACCATTCATGAACTTCATCAAACCTCCCTGGATACAATTTCTAGTCAACTGGGCTTGATTGGACACCTTGACTAAGTCATTAGTTGACTTGGTCAATTGAGCCTAAGTTTTATCAAACCAAGTAAACATAGGTTAATCTAGCTCATACATTCAAATCAAGCATATCTAATCCCTCTAGAATACTCTATTGCATGCCTTAAATATACCCAACACCACCATGAGTCAAAACTTAAGTGGTTTGACTTTGTTAACCTATTAACAATGGTAAAACCTATGTATACACCTAACCATTCAACCAAACATTTAAATCATTGCTTCAAACCTCTTGGAGTCTACCTCAACAGCATACTACACTTCCTTAGCCTTCATCCTAGTCAATATGGAATGGTTCGTTGGTCAAATAGTCAAACATGAGCTTAAACAAACACATATGGTCAAACCTCAATATGTATTTCATTTCCCTCCAAAACCCTTTGCCTAACCCATTAAATTAAATTCAAACCCTTCATAAACACTCTCCCAAGCCAGCCTAGTTGTTGGTTTAGCCTAAACAAAAAAAATGGTCCCCTCGCATGTGAGACAAAGCCATGTCATACTCAAGCATACAACCCACTCCTTTATCACTTAACCACATGGGATAAGTGTTGAGCATCCAACTAGCCTTCTCGATGCATCACAACCCTTGATTCGTGCCAGCCTGCATGGAATAGGGTACACCCTTCCATACCTTCATTCCAACATAATTTTATTTTGCTCTCCCACAGGTTTCTCTATAACCTCCTAGTCATTCCCTGTCATTTACATGTCACTAATGGTGAGATCGATAGAAGACCATGAGCTCGTCCATCGCAACCATTTAGGCTTCTTATACTGACTTTCTCCAAGCTCAATGCTTTCATCAAAGTTGATCTAGAACTTTGAAAGAGAAAATCTAGCCATTAAACTCTCCTTGAGATCAATCCTACTAAGGTAAAATCAAAACCCTAGGCATTTATCTAGGTTATTAAATAACTATATAAAAATTGCTTGAATGGACTTGAGAACCGTCCCCCACTCTTGCTTCAATTCTCTTTTAGCTCTACATAAAATTTCTCTCCATTTACATCTATATATGAAAAGCTTTAAAACAAACTAAAGTCTGGGGTTTTTGGGTGTGCTGTGAAAGAGACAAAATCACGATCATTTATATTGTATGTCTGTGATAAATGGCTATGATTTTGCCTTTACTTTCCTTGGTCAACCCACAATTTAGTCTGAATTCATCACTCACTAACCTAATCTCAACTATTCTTTCTATTTCACACTAAAACGGATGGCCATACCCGCTGTCATGGTGGTTAGTGCCTAAGTCAGCTGATCGCCGCTAGGTAGAAAATGAGTTAAAGTATTGATTAAATGGTTTAACCATATAAAACTTCTTAAATTCATATTAAATTGAATACTCAACCAAGTAATACGTATAAATACTCTACATTTTCAGTATAAAATTCTCTATATTTTAAAAATAAAATTAGGCTAAAAGAGTGAATGTACTGAGAGAAATTCCATTTTAGGTGGATGTACAATTTTATTAAATCCTCTTTGTACATACATATGATTAAGTCAAAACATAGCTGAGCTATAGCAAGGGACATTTCTCACTTCTAGTAATTTTCTTAGGGTTATTTGAGATTAATATTAATCACACATGAATTTACAAAAACTTGGGTCATGATTTGACCTAGATTTTTGAAAATTCATAGTAAATTCATTTATTGTCCAATCTCTGCATGCTAGAGCTCTATGGATTTAGTGTGATAGACACATTTATTTAAAAATAAAATTGAAACCAGATCATGCATAGTATAAAAGCAAATGACCTTTAAGTGCCTACATATTTATGTTTATTGCTCTCAAAATGTGCATGATTTTAAGGTCAAATTTTGAGGGGAAGTATTTGAATATGTTCATTACATTCTCCAATTTAATATACATCTTTTATGTACGTAGTTTAATTTTTAAGTTTATAGGTTGTTGTGTGACCTATAACTTTGATAATTCACTACATTCAATTCATAGAGCATTATGACACTAAGTTGATGTGGTTTGTTTATATTTTTGCAAGGTTAGACACATTGATTTTCAAACCCATTTGAATATTAGAGACACCCAGGAAGAATAATTAAAGAATGTGTCTAGTCAACTTTAAAAAAATTCTAGAAAATTCTACACACACTCATTAGAAGTGAAGCTCAACCAAGTGACATGATACATCATAGGAATAAATTTAATAATAATTTAAAATCATTTAATCCGTTAATCAAGAAAATCTAAAACCAGCCCCTATTTAAAGACTGTTTTTTGTAAAAATTGTTAGAAATTTTCTAAAATTCATAAAAATACAAAGAAACTTTCAATCAACCCTAAATCATGCCTACAATCGATAAATTCAAATCTCATTCCAATTTTAATTAATATTTAATTAAATAATAATCAAATAAAATCATAAAAAAATAAATACTTATCAAATTAACTTCTAATTTTTATGGATTAGTCTATTGGTTCATTTGAACAAATGACCTTAATTTCATGACTATTTGAATTGATTTGGTTAGTAAATTAGCCAACCTAAGTTCTTAAGTTTATAAAAGTCATTAAATAATTAAAAAAATACTTTAAAATAAAATAAAATTGATTAAATTTTAACAAATATATCACAAATAAGTAAAACAATCTAAAATAGAATGAAATAAAATCAGCAACAATTAACTCAAATTTAAATAAAAGTAAGTAATAGAGTATTAATAATTAATCTAATTAATTAAAAATTCAATAAATAACTAGAAATTCTAAATAATTCAAATACAAATTTTTGAATAATAATTAAAATTTAAATATATAAACCATTTTAATAAAACGACTTAAACAATAAAATCCTTTGGACATATCAAACCCAGACACTGTAGATGGTTTTGCTAAGACTATCAATTTTAGCTTAGGTTAGGTTGGTGCTTTGATTTGATTTGTATGTGAAGTGTCCTTCCTAGAGGGCAATCATATTTGTGTGCTGACTTTCTATACTATGGATATCATATTTATATTTTTATTGGTTCACAGGAGATCAGAGTGAAAATTCAGAGCCGTACAATTTTCTTTTAATTTATATTTCTATTTATATAACTACACACACTTGCACCATATCATATATCACATCTTTTTATGTATTGGTTTTTAAATTATTGTAAAAGTAGAATGTACATGCGTGTTGATGTAAATGTAAATGCAGATATAATTGTAAATGTTCTAGGTGCTTTTTATAGATAGATCGAGTTGTACAATATCAAGTGTTGTAACGATTTGAATGTGATTATTTTACATATGTATATAGATTCCAATAGGAAATGATTCTCCTTCTTTGGAGGATCATTACTTTTGAAATTCTACAGAAGATCCAGCAGCCAGATAATTCTCAGCAAAAATGAATAATCACATTCAAATTGATATGTTTCATATGTCTAGAAGACCATATTTATTGTAGTAGAGCATGTGGAGCCTGGCCACCTTACTTTCTTGCATACCCCAATCATTAATAAATAAAAGTTTTATTTTTATACTTTTTATTTATATTGTATTTCATTATGCAATCATATACATATTACACGATCTCATTTGTAAAGTTTTCTGAATTATATCTCCGTAGTCCGTAGTTCTTAGGATAATGATAACCAAATCCTGCATACATATAATGATTATTTGCGTTTAAGATTGTTAGCTGGCAACTCACTCTAGACAAATGTAAGTCTAGATTGTATACATCCCTCTTCTTCTGCACATCTTTCATATTCTATCTTTTCAATAATTTCAAATTAAATCCAAAATTTATAATCTAAAGCCTATGTTTTGCAATCTCAATAGCCCAAATATTTTCTTAAATATATATACATTTGAAAATCTTTAGTCTTCACTTTAACTGAGAGTTTTATCTTAGGAGATATAATTAACTATAGGGGGTTGCCCCTATAGGAAGTATGGGACCCAAAATTAAAATAAACAATACCTAAGTTTCTCTCTAAGATAGGTGAAACATATGAGGGCGTAAACTTGCTTTAAATATTGAATTTAATTTTGTAATCAAAATATAAATGGATATTTTATTTAACATTAGGTTGAACTAGATATCCTTTATGTGTTTGATTATGAAAATAAATTCCTTAATTTACTTTTCTAAGTGGAACGATAGATGAATTTTTCCTTCATCCTTCATGATGGATTGCATATTCTCTATATTGTATTTGATTAGGAAAATAAATCATAATTTTCCTTTTCAAATAGATTGTGAAATATTAGTTTGTCCTCTGGGATCAAAATGATGCGTAATCGAGAGCTTTATCGAACTTGCATATGTTAAGGAAACCTCTGCTTTGACACTTAAAAAATTGTTAAAGTGCTCCTACAAAATATGGGTTGAGTAAAATACTAATATGTAACCAAGGTTATGATGGCGCTAGTAATATGCGTGGTGAGTTCAATGGGCTGAATTTTTTTATTATGAAAGAAAATAGTTCAGCTTTACTTTTTAATATTATCTCAAATTTGATAAATATTTTTGAAAGTTCCTGTAAAATAAGAGATCAACTACTAGAGATATAATATGACAATATATTAGAATAACAACAACGTGGTGAAGTTTTCAAAGGTAGTGGTTTGAACTAGGAAATATGTCTTTAACGAGCTCGAGATACATGCATGATTGCATGTTGGAGGTCATACTATGGTTTTCTTATCAATATAATTCTTTTATATGGATATGTTATTAATGTTCTTGATATAATATTACAATTAGATAAATCAAATAAGGAGAAAAAGGTAAAGTTTATGTCATGCAATAGTTTAAATTTATTTTTATTTTATATATAATGAAGTATCTATTAAGAGAACAAATGAGTTATCTTGGGTTTTATAAAGAAATGATCAAGATATCATAAATGCTATGATATTGGAAAAAGTTTCTAAGTAAACGTTGGGCGATCGGATCTGTTGGAAGGTTGGTTCGAGCGAGAGTGAGACAGATCCGGTGAGGTGTAGTTGTCGGATTTCCTGTTCTTGAAGTTTCTGGTTGAGCCGTTTCCTTTGTTGGAGAGATCGATTAGCATAGAACGCCGGATTATCTTGATTTGCTGCAACGTCTTTTTGATGCTCCCTCTGTTGAGCAATTTCCTCACTACATAGCAAGGAATACAAAGTATCGAGATCAATGGGATGCAAAGACGTGCGGATAGAAGTCTTGAAAGAATTGTAGCTGGAGGGAAGTTCGTTCAATATGTAGATTAGGATATCCTCAGTGTCAATTTGAGAGCCCGACACTGCAATGTTATCCACCAGATTCTTGACCTGCATGAGATATTGCTGCATTGAAGAGTTATTCATCTTGATATTGTGAAGCTCGTTCTTGAGCTGGATGACGCGAGAGCGGATGTTCGGTTGCATACGCCGTTCCAAAATCTGCCATATGTCGTGAGCATTGGAGGCAGTGAGAACATAGGGAAGTATAGCGGGGGATATGGTAGAAAACAGGGCAGAAATAAGGTTCTTGTCGATTAGGTTCCATTTGAAGAACTCGTCGCTCGAGGTGTCGGAGGGGCAAGAAGTCTCTCCGGTGAGAAAGCCGGCAAACCCGTTGGCAGAAAAATGCTGAAGAATTTGAATGCGCCAAACGTGATAATTGTCTGCTGTTAAGGAATTGGGAACCAGAGTTTTAAGATTAGAGATTAGGAATTTGAGAGGAGCAGTCGCTGTGTAGACAGAGGTGTCGCCGATGGTGGAGCGAGGGGCGGAGGTGGGAGAAACGGCGGATTCTTGATCAGCCATTGAGCAGGAATCGCTCTGATACCATAAGAGAAAGGAAAGACAAGAAAGAACAGTACATATAAGAAAGAGTAAAGCTATATTGCTAAATGTGATGAGGTTACAGGTAGAGTATTTATAGACTAAAAGACAAAGTAAGTAATAGGTAATTTACAAAGAAACCTAAGGTACATTCTAGATATAACCGTTACACCTATTAGATGGATGTAATACTTTGTTTGCGAAAGTTTGTATTTTTTGTGATAAGAATAATTTAATAGTCTCGAATATGACTAACAATTTTGTAAAAATCAAAACGTCATTCTCAAGCAACCAACATCACTACAAATTTGAGTTATTCTATTCAGTTATAGATATACAACTTCTAAAACTCAATAACAAAATTGATGAGATAAACATTGAGTTGCTTATATATGTGATATGCTTGAATCAATATGGCTCATATGTAACTTTTCATAAATAAAGATTAGTACGTACAACCAAATTTTATCCGTAAGATTTTTTACATATAGATCTCATTATAATAGATATTCAACTTCATTTATATGAGATCTAATGATGCATTCAACAATTTAAGAGGAATTGGAGAACTTGTATAAAAAATGGTGGAGACTAAGAAAAATGATATTTACCTTTTAGTGTTTTTTACTTATAAAGCTTGCTCTGATATTATCAATTGTTATAGCAACAATCGAATAAGTATTCTCCACTATGAAAATTCTACATAATCGTTTGCACAATCCTGTAAGAGACTCTTGGATGAATGATTGTTTGATTATTTCTATTTAAAAAGACATTCTTAATAGTATTGTTGTGGATTAGAATATACGCGGCGATAGAGTTTTAACTTTACGTCTTAGCGTTGCACGGATATCCAGCTCACACACAGATAACACAATATTTTTACATGGAAAACCCGGGAAAGTGAAAAAACCACGGGGCCTAGCCCAGGTGAAAATGATTCAACTAAAATTTGAGCAAAGTACAATAGTATGACTCGCCCTTGAAGATGACCAGATTACAAATGTCAACTGAAAGTTTTGCAAAAGTCTGATGTCACTCCCATGTCAGGTGGTGGTTCGCCAGCACTCCAGTGTCAGGCAGTGGTTCGGCAGTGGCACTCCGGCTTCGGGTGGCACTTCGACGTCCTTCGATGGTCTGGTGGTCATTCGATAAAATTCTGGGGTCCCTTGGTTGTTTGGCAGTGGTGCGGAAAAACTTTGATGGTGGTGCGGCAGAACTATGGCGGAATTCCAGCGGTGGTGCGACAGAACTCCGGCAGAATTCCCGTGGTGGTGCGGCAGAACTCCGACGGTGGTCGAAGGATCTAGGTGGTTGGAGCTTTCTTCCTTCTCTTCCTTCTTCTCTCTTGGCTTCCTCCTCCCTTTCAAGAGGAAATATGGTTATATTTATAGAATTATTGAGTGGCATGGTTTGTAAATAAGTAGAATATCAAAGGTAAATTGGGAGTGGTTTGGATGGACGGTCCATCTTGATTCCTACAATTATGCACCGTTCAATGGACCTTTGACAGTCTTAATGATATCAGAATTTGATGATCTTGGGCTCTTTGGATTCGTCTCGTCGAGCCGTTCGATTCGATTATAAGCATGTCACAATTGGACCCAAATTGTGGTTAGATCCTTCGAAAAGATCTTCGAGTATTTTATTTGGACTCATTTTGGGCTCGGATTGGGTCGATTTTGATGTTGTTGGTTTTGTGTTTCCAAGACGCTCAGTTCGACTATAAGTTTGCATAAATCAGAGTTTGGATGGTCTCAATTTAATTTTTGAAGTTTCCAACTTGATTTTGCTTCAAGATTTGTGCCTGGTCAAGATAATTTTTTATGATGTATCAAGTATTCATGATTTTTAAATTGCAAGTTTTTTTTTATTATATAAATCCTAAGGGGTGTGTCAAAATGAGTTTTTAGTCAGGTTCAGGTTCAACCCAAAATTGACATGGGTTCAAACAAGTTGACCATAACCCGATCCGATTTTACAAATTGGTCAAGAATTCTAACTCAGACCCGACCTATCGGGCTATCGGGTTGACCCGACCCGACCCGCTAACCCGAATTTGGTTGACCTTAGTAGTGTAGATGAAGGGGGCAAGCAACGCGAGCTTGCATGTGAGAGCGACCAAGCGTGGAGTGAGGCAGCGCGTGAGTGCAGCAGAGCATGTTGGTGTGGTGCAAGGCTGTCACTGTGCTGGTGCGGGATGCAAGACAAGTGCGCACGGCGCAAGAATCCATGACAGGGCAAGACCCGGGTCGATTCAAGGTTTTCGGGTCAACTCGAATCAGACCGATTTTAAAAACGGGTTTGAAATCCAAATCCCGACCCAACCAGTTTGCCAAACAAGTTGACCTGAACCAGAAATTTTTTGGGTCGAGTCAAATATTGACACCCCTATAATTTATCTTTTTTTTATAGCAAGTCTAACCAAAAAAATAAAAAACTTCAAATCGCCAATACCAATCCCAAGCCTGAATGATAAGGTTGATGGTTTTTTTAGTATTCCTGCCCCCACATAAAAATAAATTTTTGCTTTGCCACTGATTGTGCGCTTATAAAATTAATGAAAGATAGTTCATTTTTTATGTTGTACACACCCTGCACAGCACCTAAACATATTTTTTTTGTTCTACACTTCTACACGCATATGTTTTCTTATATTTTATTGAAATATAGTTTAATTTAGAAGTTGAATATAGCTTTATATAACACATAAACTCAGTTCAGGGGCTATTCCTTGTTATTTGCTTATATTTTAAAGAAAAATAAGATATACATAATGTATACAGTAAAATACATCTAAATATGGTAATATGTTCTACAAATAGCTAGGTGCTTGCTTATGTTTTTTATAAAATATAATCTAATTTTGAAACTAAGCACATTTATGTCCAACACACATTTAATGTATGTGATGTGTATAGTTATATATATTTTAACGAAAATAAGTTTTACATAGTTGTGCACAACACCTAAACTCAATGTAGGTGCTAATGTGTAAGAACCTGTTCAGCCGGTTCATCTGAATAGGCCCTTATCCAAGCAATAGACGAATTGGACGACGAGCAGGCGAAGCAGGTCGGATCCACGCGAGCGGAAGCGTGCCTGGCGGGTTCAGATCTCGGGTTTGAGTGAGGAAATGCGTACGGGAGTGAACAACAATGACTCCTCACACAAGATAATTTTGATTCACTCGCTCCAATAAAAATAAATGAACGTGAGAAGTTTTAACTTAGAAGAATTGTGCCGAGAGGAAGAAGAAGGAGAAGACAGATAAGTTTGTGCATTTTAAGCATTTTTAGGTGATTTAAACCTAAAAAAGGGTTGATATCTAAATTGAGCGTGGAGGAAGAAAGATTGGAAGAGGAAGAATTCAAGTTTTTGAGAAAATTTTTAGGTGATTTAACTGAGAAGCTTTGATTCGACAATGAATGAGCAAAAAAAATTATTGAGGTAATTATCTTTTGTTGTGTATTTGTTCCTAGATTTAGGATTGTTTTAGTTTAGGTTTCTTGTTTTGGCATTTGTAGCCATGTGTGGAGCTATTTGTATAGCTCTTAGGAGTCTTTAAATAAGGGTTTTTAGGCTTGTAATAGGTGCAAATCGGTAAAATAAAAATTTTAAAGTACGTGTCGCCCCATATGATGTATCCGTAAATTCACCGTTTTAAGTTATTTATTAAGAATTTATCATTCAATATGTTCATATATAAATTAATTTGTAGCTTATGTTTATGTAATCTTCAATTTTTTTTTATAGAAATTTTTTAGAAGATAATTTAATAAATTATAATTTTGTACATTATCAAGAGGAGGATTACAATTTTAGATTCAAGTTAAAGTATTCATACATGAATTATAATTTATTTATTGAAAATATATTAATATTTTGTTAAATTATGTTTGTTCTTTTTTATTTAAGTATATATCATTATTATTATTATTAATGTTATAGATATAGAGATATACATTAAAATAAATGTTGAAATAGTTGAACATGATATAAATTGTGATGATGCTAATACACAATTCAAATATATTCATATGAAAAAATTTTATGATTTATAGATTGATTGATCCTATATTAAGAAACAAATTTATGAATATCATCTAAATGATAGTGATATATTGAGAATAACATACTTACTAAGAGGACATTGTCAGCCTCGAGATCATAAATTCCCGCAAACACAAATGGGAAATAAACTATATAGGTTTAATCTTGTGTGATTTAATGATATGCAGCTAATTGCTTATTTTGTTATCATTATAAGCCATAAATATGAGAGAAATTAAATGGAGATAGCTTCAACACAAAGGGATTTCAAATTCGAAAAAAAAAAATGATAGATTTTAAGTCCATGTTGAATAAATTAATAGTTATCATAACACTGTATAAATAAAATGTGATGATCTAATAAATCAAAAGAAAGACATTAGATTTTCTATTATAAGACCTTATGATCAAATCGGAGAAATTGCATAACTTGTATAATTGTTAGTATTGATTGTGTCCAATTTTTATTGCACCAAGAGTTAGTTTTTCGTGATCATTATGAAACCAAAGAATCACACAATCAAGAAAATTTTCTAGAATTTCGTCGCTTTCTTTCATCGCACTATAAGTCTAAGAAAAGTGATATTAGAGAATGTTAAATTCCCTTTGATAGAAATCTAAACTTTAAATTCCCTATTCAAGAATTGATCTCTCGGTCAAGCCATGCTTCCTTTATTTGGGAATCGATCTCCCATTTAAAGTTTATATATCCCTATCCGAGAATCGATCTCTCAGTCAAGCCCTTCTTCCTTTGTTTAGGAATTGATCTCGCATTCAAAGTCTACATCTCTCTGTCCAAGAATCAATCTCTTGATCAGGTCCTGCTTCATTTGTTTGGGAATCCATCTCCCATTCAAAGTCTACATCTCCCTATATGAGAATCGATTTTTTATATACTTTGTTTAGGAATCGGTCTCTCATTCAAAGTCTACATCTCCCTGTTTGAGAATCAAACTCTTGATCAAGTCATGCTTCCATTGTTTAGGAATCAATCTCTCATTCAAAATCTACATCTCCCTATCTAAGAATCGATCTCTTGATTAGGTCCTGCATGCTTTGTTTGGGAATCGATCTCCTATTCAAAGTCTAAATCAATTTGTCTTAGAATTGATCTCTCAGTCAGATTTTTCACCTTTTATTTGGGAATCCACTTCCCATTCAAATTCAAATCTACTAGTGATGTAACAACCCATGTTACATCATTCTAGTCTAAATCCCAACCTCCCTATATAGGATTATTTCCTTTGTGGGCCTTGATCATTCAAACAAACTCATGGATTTAGTTGATCATCTCGGTTGATGCCAACACGTTTAATTTATTTTTCTTAGTTCATCACACTTGTTGGGGCTTCATTTGTTTGACCTTGCTTTTAGCTGATGTTACATGACCTGCAATCACCTGACCTACAATTACCTGGCATGCAACCACCTGATTTACAACCACTTTATTTACACATGACTTGTAGTCACTTGGCCTACATTTACTGCAGCTTTAATCAATTATAACCCTCAATCATTCAAATAATTAGTAGTCCTTTTTTATAGTCAATTGACTCAATGCACTGCCTCCCTTAGTACATTGACCCCCTTAGTACACTGACCTTCTGACTTTAATTATTAATCATATCACTTCAATAGGTGGCTCATACATCAAAATCTCATCACTGGCCCTTCCAACTAGTGGTTAACCTGTTTCCCAACCTAGCTTGGTTGGTCAAGCACTTTGTTGACCCTCAGGCTATACCCCATACCATTCCTAAACTTCATCAAACCTCCCTAGATAGAATTCCTAGTCAACTGGACTTGATTTACCACCTTGACTTAGTCACTAGTTGACTTGGTCAACCGAGCCTAAGTTTTATTAAACTAGGTAAACATAGGTTAACTAGCTCATACATTCAAATCAAGCATGTCTAATACCTCTAGACTACTCTATTACATGCCTTAAATATACCAAACACCACCATGAGTCAAACCTTAAGTGGTTTGACTTTGTCAACCAACTAAGAATGGTCAAACCCATGTATACAGTAACCATTCAACTAAACATTCAAATCATTACTTCAAACCTCTTGGAGTACACCTCAAGAGCATGCTACACTTCCCTAGCCTTCATCCTAGTTAGCATTGACTGGTTAATTGGTCAAACATTTAACCATGAGCTTAAACAAACCCATATGGTCAAACCTCACTATGCATTTCATTTCCCTCCAAAATCCTTTGCCTAACCCATTTAAATTAAATTCAAAACCTTCATAAACACTCTCCCAATCCATCCTAGTTGTTGGTTTAGGCCCTCCAATGTAAGACAAAGCCATGTCATACTCAAGCTTGCAGCCCACTCGTCTATCACTTAACCACCTGGGACAAGTGTTGAGCATCCAACTAGCCATTAAACTCTCCTTAAGATCAATCCTGCTAAGGTAAAACTAAAACCCTAGGCATTTATCTTGGTTATTAAATAACTCTATAAAAATTGCTTGAATGGACTTGAGAAATGTCTCTTCAATCATTTTCTAGCTCTATTTAAAATTTCCCTCCATTTACATCTATATATGAAATGTTTTAAAACAAACTTAAGTCTAGGGTTTTTGGGTGTGCTATGAAAGAGACGAAATCATGATCGTTTATATCTTATATATGTGATAAATAGCTATGATTTTGCCTTTACATTCCCTGGTCAACCCATAATTTAGCCTTAGTCGAACCGATCACTCATCTAACCTGATCTCAACAGTTATTTCTTTCCCACGCTAAATTGGATAACCATACCCGCAGTCATGCTGGTTAGTGGCTAAGTCAGCTGACCGTCGCTAGGTGGAAAATGAGTTAAAGCATTGATAAAATGGTTTTAATCATATAAAACTTCTTAAATTCATATTAAATTGAATACTGAACCAATAATACATATAAGTACTCTATATTTTTAGCATAAAATTCTCCATATTTTAAAAATAAAATTAGGCTAAAAGTGAACGTATAGAGAGCAATTCTATTTTAGGTGGATGTCCAATTGTATTAAATACTCTTTGTACATACATCTGATTAAGTCTAAACATGGCTAAGTTATAGCAGGGGACATTTCTCACATCTAGTAATTTTCTATGGTTATTTGAGATCAATATTGATCACTCATGAATTTACAAAAACTTAGGTCATGATTTGACCTAGATTTTTTGAAAATTCATAGTAAATTTATTTCTTGTCCTATCTCTGCATGCTAGAGCTTTATGGATTCAGTGTGATAGACACATTTATTTAAAAATAAAATTGAAACCAAATCATTCATAGTTTAAAAGAAAATGATCTTTAAGTGTCTACATATTTTTGTTTATTGCTCTCAAAATGTGCATGCTTTTAAGCTCAAATTTGGAGGGGAAGTATTTGAATATATTCTTTACATTCTCCAATCTTCTTTGCCCAATTTGATATACATTTTTTAATTAGTTTGATTTTTAATTTTATAGATTACTATGTGACCTATAACTTTGATAATTCACTGCATTCAGTCCATATAACATTAAGACACTAAATTGATGTGGTTTGTTTATATTGTTGCAGGATTGGACACACTAGTTTTCAAACCAATTTGAATATTAGAGACACCTCGAAAAAATAATTATAGAATGTGTCTAGTCAACTTAAAAAAAACTTAGAAAATTCTACACACGCTCATTAGGGTGAAGCTCAAATCCAATAAACCTAGTGACATGATACATCCTAGGAATAAATTTAACATTAATTTAAAATTATTTAATCCACTAATCAAGCAAATTTAAAATCAAACCCTATTTAAAGGTTGATTTTTGTAAAAATTTTTATAAATCATCTAAAATTCATAAAAATACAAAGAAACCTTCAATCAACCGTAAATCATGCCTACAATCAGATAAATTCAAATCTCATTCCAGTTTTAATTAACATTTAATTAATCTTTAATTAAATAATAATTAAATAAAATCATTAATATATATATATATATATACGTTGTGTATGACTCCTTTGAGGAAGACACTAACACATTGAATTTGGGTATCTTCAATCAACCTCAATAAATAATTAATAAACCAATGACCCTTATACATTATGCTTGATTCTTCAAAATGGCATGTATGAATTGGATAATGGGGTCTTCCCTCTCTCTCTCTCCTTCTAATTAATCATTAATAAAATGCATGGACTCTAGGCAATCAATCATATCCTTCGAAGGAAAATGATAATATTGTAATTATGAGTCTCAGGACTTGGTTTAGTGGCTTTGGCATTTTAAAGTCACTAATTTACATGATTCTTTAAATAATCAATTTTAACCTCTTAAAATAAAATATATATAATGAAATGCTAAACCATTAATATTTAAACTTAAACCAAAACTCTCCTTCAGCTTATAATGAACAAACCTCGCCAAATAAAATGACTTAAACAATAAAACCCTTTGGACTTATCAAACACAGATAGCCTTCCTCACATACTGTAGATGGTTTTGCTTGGACTATCAATTTTAGCATAGATTTGCGGCTGGTATGTTTTGATTTGTTTTGTCCATGAAGTGCCTTGCCTAGAGGGCACTCATATTTGTGTGCTTACTTTTTTGTACTTTGGATATCATATTTAGGTTCACAAGAGATCAGAGTGAAAATTCAGAGCCATATAATTTTCTTTTAATTTATATTTCTATTTATATAACTGCTCACACTTGCACTGTATCATATATTATATCTTTTAATATATTGCTTTTTATATTCCTATAAAAGTAGAATGTACACACGTGTTGATGTAAATGTAAATGATGTAAATGTAAATGCATATATAATTGTAAATGTTATTGGAGCTTTGTATAGCTAGATCAAGTTGTACAACATCGAGTGTCGTAAATATTTGAATGCGATTATTTTACATATGTATATATTTTGCAATAGGAAATGATTCTCCTTCTTTGGAGGATCATTGCCTTTGGAATTCTACAGAAGATTCTACAGTGAGATAATTCCAAGCAAAAATGAATAATCATATTCAAATATACATGTTTCATATGTGTAGAAGATCATGTTAATTGTGGTGGAGCTTGACCACCTTACTTTCTTGCAGAGCCCAATCATTAATAAATAAAAGTTTTATTTTTGTACTTTTTCTTTATATTGCATTTCATCATGCGATCATATACATATTACACAATCTCATTTGTAAAGTTTTCTGAATTATACCTCCTTAGTTCTAGGATAAAGCTTAACAAATCTTGCATATATATGATGATTATTTTTGTTTAAGATTGTTAGCCGGGAACTCACGATAGACAAATGTAAGTCTAGATTGTATACACCCCTCTCCTTCTACACATCTTTCATATTCTATCTTCTCAATAAATTCAAATTAATTCCATAATTTATAATATAAAGCCTATGCTATATATTTGAAAATCTTTAGTCTTAACTTTAATCAAGAGTTTTCTCTAAGGAGATATAATTAACTATAGTGACTTGCCCCTATAGGAAGTATATTACCTAGAATTAAAATAAACCCTATCTCAAGTTCTCTCTAAGATAGGGGAAACATCTGAGGGCGTAAACTTGCTTTAAATATTGAATTTAATTTCATAATGAAAAGATAAATGGATATTCTATTTGACGTTATGGTGAATTGAATATCCTTAATGTGTTTGATTATGAAAAGAAAATCCTTTAACTTTTCTAATTGAAATGATAGGCGAATATTCCCTTCATCCTTCATGATGGATTGCTTATTCACTATATTGTGTTTGATTAGGAAAATTAATCATAAATTTCCTTTTCAAATAGATAGTGAAACATTTGTCTGTCCTCCTAGATTAAAATGATGCGTAATCGAGTGCTTTATTGAACTTGCATATGTTAAGGAAACCTCTACTTTGACACTTAAAAAAGTTGTTAAAGTCCTCCTAGCAAAATATGGGTTAAGTACATATACATGACCAAGGTTATGATGACACCAGTAACATGCACGGTGAGTTCAATGGGCCAAATTTTTTTGTCATGAAAGAAAATTGTTTAGCTTATTATATATATATTGCTATGCACGTTAACTCCAATTGGCAATGATCGTTGTGGCTACAAATTATGTTGAAGTTGCTTTACTTTTTAATTTATCTCAAACTTGATAAATATTATCGAGAGTTCCTGTAAAATAAGAGATCAACTGCAAGAGATATAATATGACAATATATTAGAATAACAGCAAAGTGGCGAAGTTTTCAAAGGTAGAGGTTTAAATCAGGAAATATGTCTTTAAAGAGTTGGAGATACATGTTGGGGGCTATACTATGGTTTTCTTATCAATATAATTCTTTTATATGGATATGCTATTAATGTTCTTAACATAATATTAAAAGAAAAATCAAATTAGGAGAAAAAAAAAGGAAAAGTTTATGTCATAGTTGATGTTACGCAATATTTTAAATTTACTTATTTTTTATATTTATAATGAAGTATATATTAGGAGAACAAATGAGTTATCTTGGGTTTTATAAAGAAATGATCAAATATTGGAAAATATTTCTAACTAAATGCTACAAAATATGAGAGATGATGGGTGTAATACTTTATTAGCGAAAGTATGTATTTTTTTATGATAAGAATAATTTAATTATTTCGAATATGGCTAACAATTTTGTAATACAAGCGGATCGAAGCGTCATTCTCAAGAAACCGCAAATGAACATCACTACAAATTTGAGTTATTTTATTCAATTATAGTATACAATTACTTCTAGAACTCAATAATAAATTTGATGGGATAAACATTGTGTTGCTTATATGTTTGACATACTTGAATCAATGCGACTCATATGTAGCTTTTGACAAATAAAGATTAGTACATATGGCCAAATTTTATACGTCAACTTTTTTACATATAGATCTTATTATAATATATAGTCAACTTCATTGATATGAGATCTGATGATGCATTCAACAATTTAAGAGGAATTGAATAACATTTATAAAAAATGGTGGAGACTAAGAAAAATGATATTTATCTTTTTGGGGTTTTTGCTTATAAAGCTTGCTCTGATATTATCAATTGATGTAGCAACAATCGAAAAAGCATTCTTCGCTATGAAAATTCTAAATAGATTATTTGTACAATCCTATAAGAGGCTATTGGATGAATGATTATTTGACTATTTATATTTTAAAAAATATATATTCTTAATAGTATTGATAATGAAGCTATTGTATGATGATTTCAAAATATGAAGACTCGGATGAAGAAACTGTAGCTGTCATTTAATAAGAATATGAATATCATGTATTATAAATTGCAAGATTTTTTTAATTATATAATTCCTAAGGGGTGTCAAAACGAGTTTTCAGTCAGGTTCGGGTCCAAACAGGTTGACCCTAACTCGGTCTGATTTTACAAATGGTCAAGAATTCCAACCCGGACCAGACCCGTCAGGTTACCAAGTTGACACAACCCGACCTGCTAACCCGAATTTGGTTGACCTAAGTGGTGCGGACGAAGGGGCGAGCAACGCGAGCTTGCAGGTGAGAGCGTACAGGCCTGGAGTAAGGCAGCGCGCGAGTGCGGCAGAGCGTGCTAGTGCAGTGTGAGGCTAGCAATGTGCTGGTGCGGGGAGCAAGAATGCAAGACGGGGAGGGGTTCAGGTCAATTCCAGGTTTTCGGGTCGACTCCAACTCGATCCGGTTTTAAAAACGGGTCAGAAATCTAAACCCGGACCCAACCCATTTGTCAAACATGTTGACCCAAATCAGAAATTTTTCAGGTCGAGTCAAATATTAACGCCCCTATAATTTAATCACCAATGTCGATCCCAAGAATTCATGCCCCCGCGTAAAAATAAATTTCAACTCTGCCACTGATTGTGCGCTTATAATTTAATGAAAGATGGTTCATTTTTTTATGTTGTACACAACCCTGCACAGCACCTAAACATATGTGTTTGTTCTACACGCATATGTTTTCTTATATTTTATTGAAATATAGTTTAATTTAGAAGTTGAATATAGCTTTATATGACACAGAAACTCAATTCAGGGGCTATTCGTTGTTATGTGCTTATATTTTAAAGAAAAATAAGATATACATAATTGTGTACTTATATTATAATGAAAGACAAAATGTATACAGTAAAATACATCTAAATATGGTAATATGTTCTACAAATAGGTGTTTGCTTATGTTTTTAATAAAATATAATCTAATTTTGAAACTAAGCACATTTATGTCCAACACACAAATTTAATGTATGTGATGTGTATAGTTATATAGCCATGTTTTAACGAAAACAAGTTTTACATAGTTGTGCACAACACCTAAACTCAATGTAGGTGCTAATGTGTAAGAACCTGTTCAGCCGATTCATCTGAATAGGCTCTTATCCAAGCAATAGACGAATCGGACGACGATTAGGCGAAGCAGGTCGGATCCACGCGAGCGGAAGCGTGCCTGGCGGGTTCAGATCTCGGGTTTGAGTGAGGAAATGCGTACGGGAGTGAACAACAATGACTCCTCACACAAGATAATTTTGATTCACTCGCTCCAATAAAAGTAAATGAACGTGAGAAGTTTTAACTTAGAAGAATTGTGCCGAGAGGAAGAAGGAGAAGACATATAAGTTTGTGCATTTTAAGCATTTTTAGGTGATTTAAACCTAAAAAAGGGTTGATATCTAAATTGAGCGTAGAGGAAGAAAGATTGGAAGAGGAAGAATTCAAGTTTTTGAGAAAATTTGTAGGTGATTTAACTGAGAAGCTTTGATTCGACAATGAATGAGCAAAAAAAATTATTGAGGTAATTATCTTTGATTTGAGAAAATTTTAATTTCATAATTGAACTACGACAAGTATTGAAAGTCAAGATCAAGCTTGAGATTTGAAAGAAAATTAAAGCACAAAAGTAATCAAGTGTATAATTACAATTATTTTTATAGCAATAATAATTTCTTTTTAATTCATTACAATTATCATATATAATATCATAAATTATTATTGAATGTTTAATACATACAATTAAGCAATTGAAAATATTAAAGTAGTTAATTATAATTATCATACAGCAATTAAATTTGTTATTTATCATTTCAATTTGAGCTACTAAATTATGTCTATTTATTTATTTATGTTGAAAGTCTATTATTTTTAAAATGATGAAAGTTTAACACTCATAAAGCATTGCTCTTTTTAGAATCCTTTCTTTCTCCCTGTATTTCATGCTCTTTTTACACTTAATAATCTCAATAAAATTAAATTTTGATGTAATTCATAGGTAATTCTAAATTCAAAATGCTTACATGTCCATAAAACACAGAACAATCATAAATATATACAAAAAATAATAAAATTAACTGATACTTCCCATTAAAAAATTTAGTAATTCATTTGTCTGAAAGTGATATGTATATAAGATCAGTCCTATTTGAGTGAGACACATAAAGCATAAACATTATAAATAAAAATACATTCATGGTTCTAAAGTTCTAGGAATCATAAACCTTCTGCATTGAATGCACTAAATAAAGGCCATGAAGATGGTTCTGATGCAATTAATAACAAATCTGGAAGAAATTAAAGAGTCCTCCTCACAAAAAAAGCTACACAGTAATAAATATTGGAATCTGCAATCCACATAATAAAGCTCACATTCATCTACCTCAGCATCATCTTCTATTCTAAACTCCTGGCTTTTTACTGTAAAATTCTTCATATGGATAAAGAAGATTAGTTACGACGGTCAGATCTTTTCTGATCTTTTTTGCTTTCAAAACATTCAGAACAGTAAAGGAGAGAGCTGTCTTCCTACCTAACTTTCACAAGAAGCAGCTACAGTCCACCTCTTCTGTTAATGGCGAGAGTGAAGTATATCAGAGTCATTGTTCCAATGCTCGACCTGTATGAACAAAAAGAGGGATAATGAAAAAAGCAAATTAGATATACTTTAATAGCTTTGCAGAAATTAAAAGGTTTGGTTCACTTGCATGAAAAATTATGGATCATTTGTCTGTAATTTTCTGCTGCTCAGAAAATCTTGTTTGGGTTAGAAAAATTCTGTGTTTTTGAATAAATTTATTTAAAAACGATGGTTTTCTGAAGAAATTTTGAAGCTGTTTCATGAAATAATTGTTCGATCTGATCTTCTCTGTGATTTTTTTTTTCCAGCATATACTCATCTGTCCATCAAGTTGAGCGTTACAATTTGACTTACAATAGTCAAAAATTTATTTCAATATGAACGTAGAAACTAATTTTATCATTTAAGGAAAGCACAGATCATATTTTTATTATTGAGAGTAACAGAAATGAAATCTGTTTTTATTAAATTTAAATAGATTTTTTACTGGAAAGCTACTTTAAGAAGCAAGAAAAAAGCCGTCCCAAAGAAGGCTTCGTTTGGGACAGCTTTTTTGCTGCTTTCTAAAATAGCTTTTTAGTTAAAAAATTTTTTGAATTAAAAAATTTTATACTAAAAAAACCGTTTTAAGAAGCAGTATGAAAGTTGTCCAAAACTAAGGCGAAGTCTTACTTCCTAACATTGAATATTTTGCATTCTCATCCTGACATAATTTATATCAATATATTATGATGTAATTCTTTTTTATATGGATAGATATCAAACACAAATAGATATACTTTCTTCATTATGTACTGCGAAACAAAGATATAATCTTTTAATGCTTCCACGTGAAGCAGGTGAGCAGCTCAAATTACAGCCTGCTTAACAACAGCTGGATGGACACAACTCATTTTCTTAAGCCATCAGGCCCCAGCTTCGCAACAGCTAGATGAAAAGAAGTCCTTGTCCCACTATACAGAAAAAAGTACCAGCTATTGAAAAGTCATATGAAATAAACAATTGGTTACCGTTAGGATTTAGTTTGATAATCATCACAATTAGACTCAAACAATTGAAGCTAGATTGAATGAGATTAGTTCATTTATTAAGGTCAAGTTTAAGGCTTCGTTTGTGACAACTTTTTTATTACTTTTTCAGACAGAGTTTTAATAAATCAATAAAAAAATCGTCTAAAACGAAGCCTTAATTTGAATTTTAAACTAATTTAATGATGAAGAAGCCCTAGCAAGAAGAGAGATGAGTTTAGCTAAATATTGACTCGATATCATCCATGAATCATATGGTGAGATAGGTTTTAAATATTTCTTTATTAGATTTAAATGAGAATTTAACTTTTAACAAGACACAGTGACGAAAAAGGATTCATGTAGCCGACCCTACGTAGTGGGACAAAGGCTTGATGTTGTTGTTGTTGTTGTATGTGAAAGCTTGAAAGTGGGATGGATGATTTGTAAGGTATAATTAACACTATTTATTCATGAATTACATGATAAAGTAGGTTATCAAATGAATAAACTCTGCCAATTTTTGGTAGTTCAATCCCAACTAGCAAATCCTAAATCAAGTTGAGATGGCTAAACTTTGTTCTTATTTACACCCCATTACTAATCTGGTTCAGGAATTATACACTGCAAGTTCTAATCAAGTTATTTTTGAGTAAAAGGAACTTGTCAAACAACTTACATGGTCGCAAAAAAGAGGAGTATTTTCCGGGGGTGAATAGTTGTCCAACGCTGGAACCTTTTGTTTCTTCCATCCCCAGAGTCAGCTGAAATAGGGCTATTAAGCACAGAAGGTACAGTTATCAAAGCTTTGCTCTGAACCAATGGCAGCTTCAGTTGATCCAGTTGTGGAGGCAGCACTGCAAGGTGTTGCTATTACTATGATATCAACATAGCCTCTGAACTAACTTAGAGCAAAGATTAGAATTCAGATTTTAAAAAAGAGTATAATTTAATGCCTGAAACTGCTGCCCATTCAGGTTCTGGAGAAGGATTGATTTACATAATCTTATCCCGAGCCGAACAAAAAAGCTTTCCATGGCACAAAATCGCATGGCCTTACAGTGTTAGAGGGAGACCAAATGCAAAAAACTTAAAGTAGGAACTTTGGTTTAATAGTTAGTATACAGATTACTTGCTTACCATTGTCATCAAACAAGCTAAGAAAGGTTGCATTTCCTTTTCCTTCAATATTATATACTTAGCATGGTTGTTATAATCCAGATCGAGTAATACAATATCAAATGACAATAAAATTTCACATTCTGACTGAATGTAATGCACACTAATATTAAGCTAGCCGTTGCATACCTTTTATAAAAAGATTTTTGGATGGCTCCTCTGTTTCTTGCTTCTCCATCCGGTAGGAACCCTTACGAGCAAGCGACTTCTGCAAAGTTGTGATAACAAAAATCATACATATTTGGTAAGATTTACATGCAGTACTTTACAAAATGAAATATTTGGTTA
The DNA here is from genome assembly GCF_001605985.2 of Dendrobium catenatum. Taxonomy (NCBI): domain Eukaryota; kingdom Viridiplantae; phylum Streptophyta; class Magnoliopsida; order Asparagales; family Orchidaceae; genus Dendrobium; species Dendrobium catenatum. The sequence continues at coordinate 262,341 of NW_021318492.1, read as the reverse complement.
TGGAAAACAAAGAATGTAAAAGGAATAGAGATGGAAGTTGCTTACACTCCCAGAGCAACGTTTCTCTGGAGGCTGCTTCAGGCTTTCAATGTCTAAAACAACATTGCCTGCTTTATCCGTGGCCATAATATTGCTCTACAAAAGAATGAAACATAAAGCAGGCATATAAACTAAATTAAAAGGTCCAAAGTTGCAATGTTAAAGTCAAACATGATCGAACAATAACGAATTACTAATTAAGGCCCTGGAGAAGCTAACTCAATTGAATCCGCTACATGAAGAAAAATTAGCTCCCTAGTTCTAAGAAAATCTACCTTATAGATAATCTTCTTTACACATTCTACATACAATTTTATCACTTGCTCTATCTAGAATCATCCTTCTAATGAACTCTGAAAATATTTTCTGAACACCATGGCTCTTATACAAAAGATAACAGATCCAAAGGCAGAGAAGATTCTGCGACTCCCAGAAACCACCAACTACTAAAAGTATCATCTTTAAAAGCCTTGTTTGGATTGCCCCACTGCAACATAAATATTTCATCAATGAATTTAATGATTTTCTTTCAGCTTATTATTTCTGGATTTCACACAACTCTAAAAAATTATAGCAATCAAAGCCAATTACTGTTCATCCATCTTTTACAGTCTGACAGATAGCAACTAATAATTTCAGCAATTTAATACTAGTTTAATAGAGGATTAAAATAATTTATCCTGGTAAGAAATTTGGAATTATAGACAAAAATGTATATAAATGCAAATAATGGTCTCACTTACCTGAATCATAACCTCCTCCATTTCCATATCTACCAACCAAAAGCTTCTAAGGATGGAAATAAAAGCAAATGCCTACATTTAGAGAAGCTCTTATATCAGTGCTTAAGCTTGTATTGCTAAGCTTAAATAATATTATACCATCCATGTATTACAGAAGAAACTTCACTGTAACTCATCCAATAAAGAAAGTTACAGTAGGTCAATGTGATTAATGGCTAAGGGAACTATGGCTATAATGACAAGACTGAGTAGTTTGGGGAGTTTAATGGTGCTGAGTAAGTGGATGAAATAGTAGGCAGAATATAGAAAGAAAAAATAAATTTTGATAAAGCAAGATATAATTTTTTTGTATCCTAATCTATAAAAACAACTTTTTGTACTAATTTAATATGATGAAGATGCTAAGTACCTAAAACAAACAAATGGTGGAGACCAAAGTACCAATAGCGAAGGTTTTCTTTCTTCCCTTAAGAATAAAGACTGCATGCCACTTCTACATCATAAAAAGTCCAATTCCTATGACCACAAAAAAGAAGTTTCTTTCAACCTCAAAAACACTCAAGAGGATGCCTTTTTTTTCTTATCCTCATTTATTTCATCTTAGATAATAGAAAGATTGATAGAAATCCTAACCACAGAAGGAAAAAGAGCAAAAAAAGGCACATGCGTTCCCTTTTTTTCCTTGACTAATAATACCAAACTTCCCAAAATTTTGTTTTTCTTTGTCTTATATCAGCGTCAACTAGTTTAGTTGATAAAGGTGTCAAAAAAAAAATGTAAGACACCCAAATACTCAACTGCTTGAACTCATGATTCATGAACTTTGCGGTGGGAGCCTATTCAAAGTTACCGTTAAGATCCTAATGTAAGGTCTTATCTACATCAAATATGTCTCTTGGAACTCACCATTTCTTGTATAAAAATAATCCCCAAAAGAAAATTATTGAAAGAAAACATTAGCACCTCATTTTTATAGTTTTTACTAATCCAAATTATCAAGTGCTTATGAAGCATAAGTTCTTGTATTTTTTAGGGAATTCTAGAAATCTTTCTTCTACATCAAATTTAAACTTTAACCCTTAAATTATCACCCAAAAAAAATAAAACAGACTAAAATCCTCAGTAAAAATACAGAGAGGAAGATAGAGAATCGAAAAGAAAAAATGGATTAAAGGTAAACCTTTGCACCAAGTGTTAAAATTTTGCTACTGAGAGGAATTGAACTCTAAAGAAGAAAGAAAACAGAGTAATGGTGAGATGTAAGAACAGAAATGCGCTGTAAATGGACCTATACTTCTATTTTTTTCTGTAGGAGAGGAAAAAAATAGTTACTGTTTCAGGGAGATGGACAGCCGGAAAATCTTCTCCGGGGAGTTAGCTTCATTTGCGTTGTCTTCCCTGATGTTGAGTTGCAGATCTTTCGGGTCCAGCGGAAATAGATGAGAAGAGAGAGAGAGAGACGCTGAGAGTCACGAGATTCGGTATATTAACTAGAAGTTAATATTTAAATTGGTGATTAAGAGGTAATTATATTTTAATTAAGAATATATTAATCTATTATTTGCTAACTAATCAAATTATTATATTATTTTCGTGCGTTTTAATAAATGTATTAAATATTTATATGTGTGAATAATTTAATAAATAATTGCAAGTTATAGATTGGAATCATATGAGAATCTAAGAAGAAGAGGGTGATTTGACTCTTAATGAGTTCAGAGTCATTTTGTAATTAAACATAGAAAATATAGTTAGAAAATAATAATTTATTTTTTTCTCTTATTATTTTTTTGAAAAATAAAAGCAATCTAGTTGAGATATTTCAAAGTATTCATAGTATTTAAAATTTATATATATAAAAAAGAAATAAATCAATACTTTGAAAAAAAAGCCCATTTCTTAAAGCTTGAGTGAAACGACTTTGAATTGAAAATTTTTACTAACATTCAGAATTAATTTATGACAGTCTTCTTATTGATTTTTACAGCAATATTTTCTTTTGAATAAAATTAAAAAATAATGGACAAAATATATTCCAAAAAAAACCCTAATCAGATAAAAAACTTTCACTTAAACTACCAAATGGGTAAATAATAATAATAATAATAATTAAATAAAAAATTAAAATAAAAAAAAAAACAAACAAATGGGCCCAGATACAATTAATTTTGGACTTTTCTTCATTTGGGTTTCGATCATATATAGAGAGAGGCCCATCAGTATATTACCCAACACTGCCCACATATATAGCCGAGTAGCAAAGCTGGATGCTCTGCAAGTCTCTGTGCATTTTGTGCTTTAGGGAAAATGTTTTACCTCTCAAAATGATTTTTCTAAAGTTCTCACTTTTTTCACCAAAAAAAAAAAAAAGTTTTAAAATTTTATTAGAAAATGTGAAGAAAAAAAAATATATGGGATTTTTTCCACTCAAAAGTTTTTTTTATATAACTTTAGGATTTTGGGGGCTAAAAAATATTATCTTTTTATTGGATCACATAATTACAACGAAAATTATGTCCAAATATTACGACACAAATTAGATAAATTTAAAAATTATTTTATTTGATTTGAGATTTGTGCTACACTGCTACATATGAAGAACTTGAATTACAGTAATTTTGAAGCAAATCAAATAATTTCTATTTATTTTGATATAATGTATATTAAAATATTTTGAAATATTGCTTTTTCAAATAAAAAACTTAATTTTTTAATATGTTATTACGCTGCAAATAAAGGCAAGAAACTCATATGAAAAAGCATTCATACAGCTAACACATAAATCACCAAAAAGTTTATGAGGAAGTGGTAGACAAATATTTTAATTTATCTAAAAATCTTAGAAATGCATAAATCTCATAAGATAGATGATTTTTCTTCTCTAAAAATTCTAAAAATGATAAGCCTAAAAAGTACATTATTTTTATTTATCAAAGAATCCGGAATGTATAAGGCTTCATTTAAAATAGTTTTCTTAATATTTTCTAAAATAATTTTTTAGTTCAGATTTTTCATTTTAATCTGAAATAAAATAGTAGTAAAAAATTATCTCAAACGAAACCTTTTGATACATGCTTCTATATTATATTGAAGTTATATTTAAAAAATGAAAAAAAAAGTGATAAATCCATAAAAGATCGTAAAACATAAATCAACAAATTATCTTTAAAATGATATCAAGAATGCTTTGAAAATTTTTAGGTATATTTATATTATTTGATATAGATCAATAACCCATGATTTTAGTATAGTTATATTAGATAAAGTATGTGATTATAATAATTAAAACATTATTTATATATAAAAATCAACAAAATAGATAAATTATCCTATAAATAATTGAGACATACAACAAAAATAATTAATTGTTTGATCCTTGGATATCCTTTGTAATGTTAAAATAATTTGAGTTAAATAAAAAAATATTTCTTGATTTAAAAAAAAACTTTTTTTTTTTTTTTGGACAGGGAGTATCAGCTTTCGGCCACTAATCTCCCCGATCGACCTAGCGGACAACCCACCCCATACTCATCCGGGCCAACACTTAAGGCTTTGCACGAATTGCCATGGGATTCGAACTCGGTACCTGGCCTAAGGCTAGCCAGCTCTTTACCACCAAGACAACCCGTGGTGGGTAAAAAGCAAATTTTTTAATGCATTGGAGGAATAAAAAAGCATAACCAAGAAAGATTCTTCTTTGATATTCACAAATTCAATCAAGAAGGAAACATGAAAATCATTATTTATGATGTGTTCTAAATTAGGCACATGCACATGCATGGGCTAAACAACATAGAGGTGAGTGTGGTCAATTACTCATTCTGATATTTTATTTTTACATTTGAGTGAGGTAATTTTTGGGATATCACAACCTCTCTCTCATGATCATCATCATCATCATCATCATCATCATCATCATCATCATCATCAATGTAATCTAATATTTTTATCAATATAAACAACTAAAATATCATTTATCTATTAATCCCAAAATTTATTTTGTAGTCATTTTTTTATATTAGTCATAGTATAAAATATTTTTCCAACTCATATTGTTGTAAAAGATAACAGTATAACCCCAGTGCAAGATTTAGGTATGAAATATAAATTGGATTAATTTTCTATTAGGAGCTGAGGTCTCCCGATAATTAAAATTTACTCAAATTTGACATGATTATTATTAATACCTGTGTTAAACTGACCGTGTTTGAGTTAAATGAGTTTTATTTGGGTTCAACCTCATGTTGGTCTAAAAAAAACACAAACCATATAATAAATGGGTTAAATAAAGGTTTGGGTTTGGTGGATTCATATTAAGTTCAACTCAGATTGAATATTTTGACATATATGATAAACATTTGATTTTAGGGCAAACATATATACCCAAATCAAGTCAAGTTCATATCGGACTCGAATCTGATCTGCTAACTCAAAATAACACCTCTATAATCATGAACATTCATAGTTGGACGAACTAAATTAGGAGAGTGACATTAACTTGAAAAATTATTCTCTTCAGCGTCCGGATGCGTCTGGAGGCCAATTCGGACACGCCATGTTATCACGTGGCAAGTCCGGATTGACCTCTGGCCACATTCGGACAACGCAGAGAATAATATTTCCATTAACTTAGGGCCTCTTTATATCACTCTAATTATTTTATTTTTATTTTTTAAAAATAAATCAGTTGTTTAAGATAAACCAATTTTTTGATAGTACAAAATTTCTCTTTCTTCTCTTGGGTCAAATCACCAATCAAATAATCGTGAATGCATTTAATGACGCTCACCCTTTATGTATTCTATGTTTGGTAAGGTTAACAACGATTTTTTAACTTTAATTAATAAAACTTGTGGCTAAATAATAATAATAATAATAAAACTAATTCAAATAGGGCTCTAATTATATGATAGTAAATTCCTTGTAATTTTTCGGTTTTTCCTATGTCACGTTTAGACTTTGGGTTTAAGAAAATTCTAAAAATGTTTTAAGAGAATTAATAAAAAATGTGTTCCCAAAAATAATTAATTAATGATTGGTATTGTTGCGGGCTAGAATATACGTGGCGATAGAGTTACAAAATTTCCATCTCAGCGTTGTACGGATATCCAGCACACAAACATGAGAGATATAGAAACACCGGGATTTTTACTTGGAAACCTTGAAAAGGGAAAAAACCATGCACGGGGTCATGCCCAGTTGAAAAAGTTTAACTAGTATTTTTTTGAGATACAAAAGATTGACTCGTCTGTAAAAGTTAGGACGATCATATTACAATGAATCACTTCTATATTGAAATTCAATTACAATGTCGGACAGGGTTCCGACGTTACTTGGAGATTGAGCAGAATTCTGGCGTCGTTCAAAAATTGAGCAGAATTCCGGCGTCGGGTAGAATTCCGGCATCAGTCAGAACTCCGGCGTCCCTAGAGCATCGGGTAGAACTCCGGCGGTGGTCGAGAAGGAGTTTCTTTCCTTCTATCCTTCTCTTCTTCTTCTCATCATCTTATCCTCTTCTTCTTGTTTGGTCCCCTCTCAAGAGAAATGAGGGGTCTATTTATAATCTCATGGAGTGGCATGGCCTGTAAATATGTGAGAGATCAAGGGTAAATGGGGAGTGGTTGGATGGACGGCTGATATTGAATTCTTTGATAGTGTACCGTTCGTTAGACGTTTGAAGTTCTTAATGATGTCAAAATTCGGCGATCTTGGGCTCGTTGGATTTTATCTCGTCGAGCCGCTCGATTCGACTATAAACACGTCATGTTTGGAAACTGTTTGGTAACTCAAATTGTGGTTTGAACTTTCTAACAGTGCTTCGGGTCCTTGATTTGGACTCATTTGGGCTCGGATTGAGTTGAATTTGGTGTCGTTGGGTTCGTACTTCCGAGACACTCAATTTGACTGTAAGTTTGCTGAAATTGGAGTTCATGTGATCCCAGATTTAATCTTTTGAAATTTTTCGCTTGATTTTGCCTTGATATTCGTGCCCAATCAAGATATTTTTTTGATGATATATTAAGTATAATATTAAATTTTGCATAGTGTTCTAATAATGATTAATTAGCACATGCAAATTTAGGGCCATGATACATGCTGAACTATATTATTTGATTGGATATAATTATAATTTTATATTATTGTAAAATCAATTAGCTTCTTAAATATTTTTTCAAACACATGAGGTTATTCTCATGCAATTATTTTATTTTTAACTTTAGATTTCCTTAGGGATGTCAACAATTGGGTCAAGTTTAGGTCCAGCTCAAAATTGAGTCATTTTGAACCCATACAACCCATTTAGTAAACGGGTCAAATCTCGAACATGAACATGACCCACCCCTAATCTGGTTGATCCAACCTAATCCGATAACTTTTTTATATTAACTTGCCAAGGCAATATATATATATATATATATATATATAACTTTCCAATTCTCAATTAGCAGGTCAAATTCAGGTCATTTTTTGGATGTGAGTCGACCTGACCCTACCGATAATAAAACAGGTCTAAAAATAAGACTTTGAGTTTGATCTGTTTATTAAATGGGTCCATCTAAATTTATATTTTATGATTAGGGCCCGATCAAATTATCGGGTCAAGTCTTTTTCTAACATTTTTATATTTCCTAATATATAATTTAATTTGATGTTTATCATTAGTCCAAAAGACAGATTTTCTCCCATCACTCGCCAAAATAAATGATGTCTTGCCGATGGGCGGATGGGCCTTAGAAAGTACGGTGATTTTCTGATTTGAAGAGAGGGTGGGGGAACATGGCATCACTGATAATGAGTAGGTGATTAGTCATGGCCTGCAAGAGTACCTCTGTTTCTCTATAATGTGGGCTATAAATTTAGTGTTTGGGTCTAACGGATTACTAAAATTTTATATGAAAAAGCATTACGATCATTTCCAACCGAACTCTATATCATCGTATACCATCCGTCATTTGCTGCATTGGAACTCCACATCTCAAGAGAAATTCTGGTAGGTGAACAGTGCGACGTCAATATTGATGTCGGATTGTTCATCTACGCAGAAAAAAATTGACTACGGGATTTGCCGAAGAAATGCAGGAAAGAGGAGAAAAACGAGCCAAAGATGATTACCTTCATAGGAAGCGCGTGAAAGAAGAAGAAATGAAGTTCGATTGGAGAAGAATGAATGCATTTTGAAGTTTTACTGCATTTTGGAGTGGAAAATGGGTTTTTCGGTTGGAGATGCTCTAAATCATATGCAAAGTTTTGGATGGGAAAGAAATCAAGAAAGGCGTTCTTAGTTATTCTTAAAGTCAAATTTTTAGTACAAAAATTGTAATTTTTTAACAAAAAAAATTATTTAAAAAACAGTAAGAAAGCCCTCTCAAACAAAAGAGATTATCATGTGCGGAGTACGGACATAAAGAATCATTCGGTTTTGTAACTACGAACAGTAAAAGTACAATTATTGTTCACATTTCCGATTTTACTGTTTACAATTACAAAATCGAACGATTCTCAGCGTCCGGACTCCGCATGTAACAATCTCTTCTCAAACAAAGCCTATATCAATACCTTTAATTTTTAATTTCAAAATCATATTTCTTAATTTTTGGGAGTATTGTGAGAAAAGGAACCTCCTTATATGCTGGCACATTCATTGCAATCTTCTCAATTGTTGTGCTAATGTCTTCCACCTTTTTTGGTCTAAGTATTGACATAGTGCTTTATCTTTATGATTCATGAAGCAAATCACTATGCATAATAGGTGTTAGCTATCTAAGATTCGTGGTATTAGAATTAGAGAATTTATTATCTTAATTTTTTGCAGAAAGCTCATAAAAGGGGGAAAATCTCGGGTCATGATTAAGTTGAAATGATTTCACCAGTGTTTGTCATATGTTCCAAATTATGTCCTTCCAGGTGATTGGTGAAAGTGTTGATATACCATATTAGATATAAACTATATATAAAAAAATTATGGTGAGAATTGAAAGAGCTTTATGCCATGAGAGTCATCTTCATGAGATTGTTTGTTCTTTGCTTGATCATTCTCATTTGAGGTGAGGAAACCAAAGATCAAGAAATCAAAACTAAATCATGGTGCTGATATTGAGAATAAGGGTAGTTGTTAACATCGTACATCGACCTTGTAAGCAACAGTGGCATTAAAGTTATTGGTGAAAAAATGTGGCAAAGTCAGAGGGTATCAATATAGTCATGCATCAATGATTATAGGGTCATAGTCAAGCAACAATTGATGAAGAAATGTGGCTTAGTAATGGTGATAAAAAAATCATAGTTAGGATGACCATAGTCGGGTTATGCTAGTTAGAGGAGCATAGTCGTGTGACTATGATAAAAAAAAACATAGTTGAGCAAACTTGTTCAAAGGATAGTAATTGATAGATTACAGTTGATTGATAGTTTGGAGGGCTTTAATAAAGCAAATGTGGTCGGTGAATATTTGTCTGGCAATGATGATGAAAGGAATGTATTTGAGTGGTTGAGATCAGAGGATTGTAGTCGCATAATGGTGGTTAGAGAACTTTAATTGCACAATGGTGGCCAGAGGGCCGCAGTCAAGCGACAGTAGTTGAAGAACAAAAGTCAAGCAACATGCAAATGATACTGGTCAATGATGTTTCAACAATTCTGCTCGGGTGTATCTCTAAGATTCTTCAAGCATTTGACCCTCTTGAATCTCAAGCCAAGGTTTAAGGTCACTTTATGTAGAGAGTAGAGATTGATGAAGAAATGTGGCTTAGTAATGGTGATCGAAAAATCATAGTTATGAGGACCATAGTCGGGTTATGCTAGTTAGAGGAGCATAGTCGTGTGACTATGATAAAAAAAACATAGTTGAGCAAACTTGTTCAAAGGATAGTAATTGAGAGATTACAGTTGATTGATAGTTTGGAGGGCTTTAATAAAGAAAATGTGGTCGGTGAATATTTGTCTGGCAATGATGATGAAAGGAATGTATTTGAGTGGTTGAGATCAGAGGATTGTACTCGCATAATGGTGGTTAGATAACTTTAATTGCACAATGGTGGTCAGAGGGCCGCAGTCAAGCGACAGTAGTTGAAGGACAAAAGTCAAGCAACATGCCAATGATACTAGTCAAGGATGTTTCAATAATTCTTCTCGGGTGTATCTCTAAGATTCTTCAAGCATTTGACCCTCTTGAATCTCAAGCCAAGGTTTAAGGTCACTTCATGTAGAGAGTAGAGATTTATAATTTTGATAGTATCATTTCCCGTAAATATAATAAAAATTTGAAACACTCTATTGGCCTATTCAAATCAATTCCCTCAATCATAGATCATTATTTCAATATTTAAGTGACTTAATGATGTTGAAATTAGACAAACCTATGCTTTAAAATCCTAACCCAATTGCTAAATTGCGCTGGGCTGGGTTTGGATCAAACCTAAAACCCAAAATCAACCTATAACTAACTTGATTCCCATCCTGCACAACACTGCGACTTTGTGACCTCGACCAGCGCTCACCCGGTGGCCCCTAGTTCACATCAAAACAAGGTTCGACCTGAATTTGACCGCAATCCATTTTTGACACCCCTAGTTCACATCAACACCACCTTCCTTATTATAGATAACTTTAGACTTTTAGTAAAATAGTTTAGGCTTAATTAATCTGATGGGGTATACCAAGGGCTACTAGGTCTAGAGGGTTTGTATTTTCTTCTTTTCAATGAATGTTGGTTAATAAGGTTGATTATATGAATATTTTTTTATTCTTTGGATGCTCTTTCTTTCTCTCTCCATGTCTAAAATCTTTTGTAGATCATGTTCAATCTCAGCTATTTTTCCTAATATATATTGATCTCATGACAATAAAAAAAAAGTAATAATAGGTCTAAATATTTTATATTACAATATTCTCCTTAGCGTTTGTTCGTAGAACAAATAAAAAATAAATAATTTATTAGAATATTATTTTTTATTATTTGATTTTCATGAGAAATTGCTAAGCATTTAATTTCCCGGGCAGAATTGCAGCTCGGAGCTTTAAATTCCATCACTCGTTTCCTGAGTGCTCCCACTCTCGCTTCATCTTTTTCGTAACCCCTCACCTGCTTGTCTCTTGGAATTTGTCCAAAGCTCTTGTTCGCACAGAGGGACTAAACCTAAACCCTAAAGAGCTCCTCCTGCCTTTCCTGCCTCCGCCAAGAGAAAATTATAGATTTTGTGGATTGATGAGGAAACGGAGATCCACCGGATCCAAGAAACGCCGATACAGAAAACAGTAACGCCATTATTAATTTGGACTTCGAGGTAAAACGACCACCTTCCATTATTATTTTTGTTTATTAGGTTAGGAAAAAGAGGAGCACGGCCTCGCTCCCCAATCCCATTCACGTGGTACCATTGGGCTCCATCTTCAATGGATCTAGGGTTTTGGAAGGGTTAGTCGCGAGGAAAAAGAAATGGGATCAAAGTTACCGTATTTGATCTATTTTGGTCTGTTTCTCTTATTCCCATGTTCTACTTTCTCCGGCGATGTGGATGCTCTGCTTTCGCTCAAAACTGCCCTTGATGCGCACGACCGCCTTCCATGGCGAAGGGAATCCGGCGACGAGCTCTGCACTCGGTGGTTGGGAGTTAAGCAATGCTCCCCTGACGGCAGAGTCATAAAGCTTGTCCTCGAATTCCTCAACCTAACCGGAACCCTAACGACAGAATTACTAACCCCTCTCGACCAACTTCGCGTCCTCAGCTTCAAATCCAACTCGCTTTTCGGCGAAATTCCTAACCTTTCCGTTTTACCCAACCTCAAATCGCTTTACCTCAATAACAACCTCTTCTCCGGTCAAATCCCTGTCTCCCTCGCCGCCATCCACCGCCTCAAAACCATTGTCCTGTCCAATAACCGCCTCTCCGGCAACATTCCCACCGCCATTACAAAGCTTCCTCGACTCTACTGCCTTCAGCTACAAACCAACCGCCTTACGGGAACTATCCCGGCACTTAATCAACCCACTCTCCGTTTCCTCAACCTCTCAGGCAACTACTTGTCCGGCGAAATACCGGTGACGCTCGCATTTTCTCGCTTCAACGAATCATCTTTCCTCAACAACCCCGGCCTCTGTGGCGCACAAATAGGGCGTCCCTGTTCTAAAAATGAAATCTTTTCGCCGTCCCCCACCACAAAGGCCCCGCTCTCTTCTTCCCACCATCGAAACAGAAAGAGGCTTGCAGCGATCATTGCCGGTTCGGTCGCCGGTTTCTTGGTTCTTCTTATATGCTTGGGTTTGGTAGTCCTTATGGCTTCCATGAAAAAGAGGAATGCTGGAAGAAGCAAAGCCGTTGATGGAAACGGTGCCATTGATCCCGCCGCCGATATAGCAGCCCCCGCCACCGGCGGCGGCATCGGTGGCGGAAAGGTCACATTTTCATGGGAGGGAGAGGGGTTAGGGAGGCTTGTCTTTGTAGGGGGAGTGAGTGGACTATATAGTTTGGAGGATTTGCTCAAGGCTTCGGCGGAGACATTGGGGAGGGGAACGGTGGGGAGCACTTATAAGGCCGTGATGGAGTCTGGCTTCATTGTGACAGTGAAGAGGTTGACGGAAACGGCGATTGCCCCGGCAGCTCCGGAGGAGTTCCGGCGACGGATGGAGGACCTTGGGCGGCTGCGCCACCCGAATCTCGTGGCTCTCCGGGCCTACTTTCAGGCAAAGGAGGAGCGGCTGCTTGTCTATGATTACTTTCCGAACGGGAGTTTGTTCTCTCTCATACATGGTAATTGCATAAAACATCCCTTTTTAAATTGTTTTTCATTTGTATTTATTGATTTTTTTTCTTTTAATTATTTTCCAAAAAATATAATGCCATCTTCAAATTTATAGTAGTTTTATTAAAAATTCGTAAAATTTTTAAATTATATTAGTCTTATTGAATTTTTAATTTATTTAAATATTTGTATTTTTAACTAAAAAAGGTGGTGCGCAGTGCGAAATGAGAGGGTTTAACATGTAAATTGTCTTTTGCAATTGATGCATCGGCGAGTTTTATTTGTAAAAGCGATTGTCTTTCGACAATCGCTGGAAACAAGTCATAGTCAGGCAGCTTCTTTTCAGATCCGATCCAAGGCCAAGCCTGACCGGTCGAACCGTGCCACGTGTACGGCCCCAAGGAGTCGGCCCCACCGTAGAGCAGTAGTGTGGTCTCTTTCCCCATTGGTGACTCGTGCTTAGTGGGTCCCGTTCGTCGAGTAAACGGTCCAAGTGGACGCGGTCATCTTTTATAATTTTGATGGATTAGTATTGGCATTTAGCGAAAAATGCGGAATCAATTGAATTATTAGAGCACACGCAGGAGGAGGGATTTGCAAAAAGAAGAAATCCGATGGTTTTCTTTGCTTTTTGTTTTTTTGTTTGGGAACCATTTTAGTTATATTGTTCGCTTCCTTTCCTCATTGGAAGCCTTGTTGAATTCAAATTTCTAATACTAAAGCCAATAAAATAATTGGGTTTTTGTTTGTGGATCCATAAGAACTGTCTTATTTACTGAATTCCCCTAAGTAGAGTTCTAAGTTAGTTGAGCCACTTCATTAGATTGCTAGAACTCGATCCGATAATTTGTTTATGAGTCTAGCTCATTGAGCCACGAACTTAAGCTCGAGCTCGAGTGTTAGCTTGATAAGGCTTGATCGGTTAGAAACTCGAAATATCTAAATCACTTTTAGATATTTTGAGTTGAAAAAGAAGAAGCACGGTAGGGTTCTCTATCCATTTTTTTAATAAAAAGAAAATAAATCAAGTCGCCTCTTCAATGGACAACTATGCCTACTATTAATTTTTTAAACATGTTTAATCCCTTAATTAGTTAAAAAATTCCCAAATGTATTTCTTGAACATTATGAAGATTTTTTTTTTTGTAAATATTTTATCTCTGCAAATAATTATCCCTAAATAGTCTACTCAGAATTATTATATTAAAATATATTTATTATTGTGTGTATTCTCAACTTCAGCATGAAGCAATTTATGTTTATTTGTATTCTTTTTAAGCTTGTGTCATAATTGATTATAGATTTGTTGCTAATGGTTGTGTTAGAAAATTTACAATTTTTTTTTATTGGCTTATCACGTATTTGGCCTATGTTTTTATTTATTTATTTAATTTTTTACATTTTTTTTGTCTTATGTTATGAAAGGTAGATATAAACCTAAAAATATTAAAAATAGCATTTTTTAATTAGATTTAAATGAGAATTTGACTCTTAATAGAACACAATGGAGAAAAAAGATTCATGTCACCGATCCCACTAATGAAATAAAGGCTTAATGTTATTGTTGTTATAGCTTATCACATACGTTCAATAAACATGTAACAAAAAAGAATGCTGATGATATCATAATTTTTATGTATATATTTTTATATGATTTAAATATGAAGATGCTATATAAATAAATATAAAGATTTATTTATTTGATATATAAATGTTTAAAAATCTGTGGTGTATATATAAAACCCTCATTTAAAAAAAAACCTCACAAATCCTAAATTTTCAATATTTAGAAATCTGTCGGCAGAAAAGCTTCAAACAAGTATTGCAAGCGTTCAGGCGACAATCCTGCCTCTGAAAAGTACGGTTTTTTTTTTTACATTACAAACCCTCTGGTTCTGGACCACACTGGTTTGCAGATTCCTGTTGTCTTTTCTTCCTCCCCTCTGAACATAACAAATTCCAGAAAAGCCCTGTAAATAGACATAATTGTTAAAAACCATCAAAGTTTTATTATAATTTCATTAACTTTTTTTTTATTCCCCCACATAAATATGCAAACATTTATTACTTGGCATGTTATATTTGTTATTACAGATCAGATTGTTCTAACAGAGTATCAGAATTGATTGTGCTGAACCGTTTCTTTGATCAATTTTATTGCTCTATCTCAGCTTGCTGAGTTTAATGGAACTTGAACCACAGGTTCACGGCCGAGCGGATCAGGGAAGCCTCTTCACTGGACTTCTTGTCTTAAAATTGCAGAGGATGTGGCGACAGGTCTTCTTTATCTCCACCAATCTGGAGCCATTCATGGTAATCTCAAGTCCTCAAATGTTCTCCTCGGCCCGGAATTTGAGTCTTGTCTCACAGACTTCTACCTGCTCCTCCATTCCCCGGACTCCGACTTCTCCTCTTCTTCCTCCTCCTCTCTCTTCTACCGTGCTCCTGAATGCCGCAACCCCCATTGCTCCTCCTTCTCCCCGGCCTCCGACGTCTATAGCTTTGGCGTCCTCCTCCTCGAGCTCCTCACCGGCAAAACTCCCTTCCATGACCTCATGGATCAGCATGACGCCGAAATCCCTGCTTGGGTCCGTGCGGTCCGTGATGAGGAGAAGGAAACTGGTGGGTCCGTAGACGACCCTTCGGCATCGAGCGGTGGTGATGCGGCGGCAGAGGAAAAGCTCGCCGCATTGCTTGGGATAGCGACTGCTTGTTTGGCAAGGGACCCGGAGGTGCGTCCGGCAACAAAGGAGGTGGCGAGGATGATACGGGAGGCAAGAGCAGAGGGGGCGGCATCAGTGTCTTCGAATAGCAGTGGTGGTGGTGGTGGAGGAGAGAATAACGAGCACTCGCCAGGGCGGTGGTCGGATACTGTGCAGAGTTTGCCGAGGGAGTATGGTTCAGAGCATCTCAGTTTTGCAGAGAGGAATTGATTCCAATTTGGGAAGTTTACCGCTGGGAATTTGAATTTGAAATGGGAGGAGAGCGTTGGCGGGATTAATATTTAACGGTCAAATTAATTAAAAATGTTGAAGTGGGCTTTTATTTTCGTGATTTGTAGAGTTTGATGTAAATCTTTTATTGGAATTTAGTCATGGAAATGTGATCCTTTTGTTTGAGTTGATGGTGAAACTTTGATTTGGAAGTTATAGAAATCATGGATTAATATTTCCGATTAGTGCTACAAATATAGGAGAAAATATGGGTGATCAGAAATAAAATTTATTTCAGAGGTATGTCATGTAAAATGAAAAAAATGATGCGTTGATTTCTAAAAATTTTAAAGGTTATTATTAAAGATCATATGATTAGCACATATATATGTTGATTACTCATATATTGGAATTTTTTTTATTAATGACAAAATCAAGAGAATGTACTTTGGTGTATGCTTTTTGTTGATGACATTCTTCTTGTTGATAAGACTAAAGAAAGAGTTGAAGGTAAACTTGAATTATGGAGGTCAATCTTAGAGTCCAAAGGTTTTTGATTGAGTAGATCTAAAACTGAATATATGGATTGTAATTTTAGTAGTAATAGACCTAGTGAGGCAATTGTGACTTTGGACGATTAAGTCATCAATAAGAGTACACGTTTTAGATATATTGGATATATTGTTCAGAGTGATGGTGAAATAGATGAGAGTATTATCATCAAAATTCAAGTTGGATGGTTGAAGTGGAGGAATGCATCGGGCTTGTTGTGCGATTGAAAAGTCCCCATCTTATAGAGAAAATTCTAGAAGATGGTGGTGAGACCTACAATACATTATGGTGCGGAATGTTGTCCATTAAAAGAGAAGCATAATACTAAGTTAAATATTGCAGAGATGAGAATGCTTAGGTGGATGAGTGGCTTTACCATTAGAGATATGATACGAAATGTTTTTTAAAGCATATATGTTAAAAGTTGGAGTAGCTCCAATGGATGATAAGATTAGAGAGAGCCATCTTAGATGGTTTGGTCACATTAAACGGAGGCCTTCCGATGACCTGGTTAAGAAAGTTGAGGTTTTAGATTTGTCTTATGTTAAGAAAGGTAGAGGTAGACCTAAAAAGACTTGGTTAGAAAATATTATAAATGATATTTCTTTAATAGATTTAAATGAGAATTTGACTTTTAACATGACACAATGGCAAAAAAGGATTCATGCAACCGACCCCACGTAATGGGACGAAGGCTTAATGTTGTTGTTGTTATTGTTGTAATGACAAAATCCAGATTATAAAATTGGACCAGATAAATCGGGGAGAGATTCATGATTTGATGGTTTGACCAAGATTGAATTGGAGTTGAATCGAATGATATAATAAATATTAATTAATAAATAATAAAATTAACATTAGAATTATGATATTATTTTAAATAATTGACTTAAAACTAAATAAAATATGAAATTATGAAGCATAAAATGTTCACAATTAAATAAAAAAAGATAAAATGTTTGAGTAATGGACCTCTTCTTCATGTTATTAAATATAACTTTTTCATGAAATCTTTTAAGCTCTTTAACACTTTAACCTACAACAATATTCTTTTGCTAGTTAATCAACTTTTTCTTTACATACGCAAGCAAATCTCAACTTAAAGAACAAGCCCTTTGTTTTGAAGATTGATTTGAAACAAACAGCAAATGTAACCCAAGCATGACGACCTAAATTGTTAAATTTTAGAATCAAACAATTCTTTACGATGCGGCATGTCCATTTGTTTCACGGTTCTACTATGGAGTTTATCTTTTTTTTTTTTTTCTTTTTCTGATCTTGTGCAAAGCAGCATTAGTGATAAATCCTGTAGAGTTTGATGTAAATCTTTTATTGGAATTTAGTGATGGAAATGTGATCCTTTTGTTTGAGTTGATGGAGAAACTTTGGTTTGGAAGTTATAGAAATCATAGATTAATATTCCGATTAGTGATACAAATATAGGAGAAAATATGGGTGATCAGAAATAAAATTTATTTCAGAGGTATGTCATATAAAATAAAAAAAAAATGATGTGTTGATTTATAATATTTTTGAATATTACTATTTAAGATCATATGATTTGTTATACTTCAATTTCAAATCTTGTGCTAAGCAGCATTAGTGATAAATTCAGACGGGTCACGTAGACCAATTCCAGGTTGAACCAATTTGTCTGATCCAATTTTTAAACTTATAAAAGAAATAGTAAATAATTTTATATTCATAATTTGCTCATAAATAATTAAGAATTTATATCATTTACTCTATATTCCTTCAATTCAAATAAAGTCTTAATAACACTCAAATTTTGACAAATTTTAAAGCATATCATCAATGAATAAGTAATACAACCCTTCTTTTTCTTTTTAAATATTATTCTTAAAGAGATTATTATAAAGTTCAAGTAATGTAGTAAGATAAAGTTAAAAAACTACTAATGCACAAAGTCAATGCAAAAAACAACATACCTTACATATGAATACTAAAAATACTATTCGTAGAGCATAAGAGAATTTATTTTCTTGAATACATAATCTACTACATAGTTAACACAAAAACTAATATGATCTCTACAAAAAAGTTTGTTGTTAAAACAATACCTACAAAAAATTTTCACAATATTCATAACAATTTGTAAATTTTATCTTTTTTCACAATAAATTTTCAATCATTTTCAAGAACTATTGCAGCCATTCAAAAAAGAACCCAAAGGAAAACAAGAAACTGAGAAGTTACACAAAAGTATGTTCATGGTTGAAGCAGTAAATATAATTATGATCAGTCCAAGCTCCAAGACCGAAAACGCGACAAAAATGCTCATATATTTACACTAAGGCTTAGTTTGGGACGGCTTTCTTCCTGCTTCTTAAAACAGTTTTTTTGGTACAAAAAATTTAATTTTTCTATTAAAAAACGGTTTTTAGCGGCAGTAAAAATGCTGTCCAAAAACGAAACCTAAGAATGTAGAAGTGGCTTTACGCTAAGCCTTAGAAGAGCATGCCTGCTTGGCCCTTTCTAAGGCTTTCAAGCGATTTGCTTCCATCCGAGCCCTCTGCTCCTCTGTGATCTGAATCTTTCTAAGCTCCCTTTGCTCGCTGTGTGGCCTATGGTTAGATGATTCCACAGAAATTGCTGGTATAGGATCAACACCAGATGCAGAAATAGCTTGGGGAGTTTCGGATGATTTCTGCTGTGGTAGGCCTCCTGAATCCTTTGGAAAAAAAAAAAAACAAATTTAATACAATAAACAAATCAGAACATCACATAAATTTCACTTGTAGGATGGAAAATAGATTGTTGATGTGTGAAGGCTTACATCAGTTGCCTTTTGATAGATTTCGTTGATCATTTCTTCTTGTATATGGTCTCCACCATGGTCTTCTAATGGTGGATCTTCCATAACAACAAGTGGTTCTTCCACATCCATATGTTCATTTTCGCATTGCTCTACAAATGAGAATGAAACTTTGTTGAAAAGAAGAGTCTACAGTGTGAAAATAATTGAAGAACAATATACATATGCTTTGGTTTGAAAGAGTAGGTTTATTGGATCCTTGGGAACCAGTACAAGTACCGCTGGCCTATAGAACGAGAATGTTGTGATGTCGTCTAGTAGAGCTTACAAGAAGGTTACTCGGAGCCTAGAAATAGGAAGGTACTCGTGCAGACAACTAAGTCCTTTTCAATAGAAAGGAATAACCAAAATGACCCAACTAACTCTGAAATATCAATGATCTTATCATCCAGCAAACTGGAGATGGACAACCAAGGTCACGACCTTACCAGCCCCATAGGTTTACTAATAAATGAAGCCCCTCAATCTACTTTTTTTTTCTTCCTGATAAAATAAACATAGCCTAATCGTCACTATCATGATATGTTGTTGATATTGATTGAGTTTGAAAGAGTCAAAGACTACAACGGAATTCATTCATAAACAATTCTTCACCCCAATTACCTTCATTACCAAAGCCCCACGATTGTTTTCAAAGGCACTAATCATTTCCGGAGAAGTTTACGAATGTCAACCACTACACAAGCCTCGTCTAGTTAAGGCGAGCAACAAGCGGGGGAGAGTCAAGTCAAGCACTAATTAGTTGGAGTGGGAGGCTAGTACTTAAACTAGGGTTGCTTCTTAGCCCTAATCTTGCATTTTTCTACAAGTGCTAGTTGTAGAACACTAGAACGCCTTCCCTCCTCTAATTTAAAAAAAAAAAAAAAATAGTATTTTAGTATGATAACATGGTCAAGAGAGTAAGGAACATCGGTGTAAAAGATTGAGGGGGATCAATGCTTGCATTCCGACAAGTGTTTTTTTTGCAAGTGATGGCAAAAGCTAAAATATACAGCATAAAAATTCTTCAGCAAAGAAATGGTAGAAAGTACTAGTACAAGCGGATTTGGGATGGCATCAATCAAGGAATACAAGCACAACCAATAACTCAATGGTGAAAAGGGCAGGTCCAGTTATTTAAAATTAAGTTAGAACTTTTGAAAAATAAAACAAAAATTTGTTATCAATAACAAGAGAACGAAAATAGGATTGAAGATGAATAGACAAAGCAGATGACGAATGATTGCAACCACCATAAAGCTGAAAAACAAGAGGTACAAGTTTTTCAGGTGAATAACCAACACTGCAAAAACAAAGAAATCTAAATGCAGTCATTAATCTTGTCAATCTCATTAAAAAAAAAAAAACAAAAGAGGATTGTATTTGGTTCAAAAGGTAAACAAAAGCCAACCCACCATAATCGTTTATAGAGATCTACTGAAAATGAAAGCGGAATGAGCCATAAGGATGAAGAGCATGCTAAAGTACCTGGTCCTTTATCTGGATCAACTAGCTCAACAGGTGGTTCATGCAATTTGGTTGGATCTCCTCCTCTGGAAACTCTTTCCTTTAATTCATCAATGCATCTCTACTCGAACAGACAAGTTTAATGTACAGGAGAGATGATAAATAGAACTAATGAGCTTAAGGCTTCTTTTGGGACGGCTTTTTTATTGCTTCTTAAAATGGAGTTTTAGTTAAAACAATTTAATTTTTTAACGAAAACTCCGTTTTAACAAGCAATAAAAAAGCTGTCCCAAACGAAACTTAAGGTTCATTTGAGACGGCTTTCTTACTGCTTCTTAAAGCAGCTTTCTAGTGCAAAAATTAAAATTTTTTATACTAAAAAGCTGTTTTAAGATGCAGTAAGAAAACCGTGCTAAACAAGGCTTAAATAACCAAAAACAATTCAAGGAAAGAACGAATATTAAAAAAAAATGGATTGCAGTATTTTCTTTTTATGTGTCAATCCTTTCATAACATCGTTGGCTTCTAAAAGATACACTCAATGTATTATTTAAAAGTTATGTTCATTTCTTTTTAATTAATTTTGATCGTCCAACCAAGACCAGAGTATAATTGAAAACATTATAATGTACATTTTATCAATTCATCTGCAGTATAGAAACGTAAACATACGCAAAATACTCCATTGAAAGTTCGAGTCATGTTGTAAATTTAATAAAATAGTTAACTTGAAACTGATCAGGAATCACCAACTTATAAACTTCGGCAGATATTTAAAAAAAAAAAAAATCAAATGGAAGGTCAAACCAAGTGAGCAAAGGTGAAGAAATACCAAAGAAGAATAGGTCATCATGCCAGATGGATAATCTGGAGAAATTACTTACTCTGACACGTCTACTTGCACCAATTTGCTCAACCTTGCGAATAAATTGATCGAATGAGTAGTAAGGGATTAGATGAGAGTGCCATTCCGCATACATTCCTATGAGATTCCCGAGGTCACTGACCTGAAAAACTAAACAAATACATAATTATTTGCGCTGGAACAAATGACTTACAATGCACCATTTCTCCTGGAAATAGCTAAACAGGATTCACCGCTAACAACCATTCTCCAACGTTTATGTATAATGTCATTTTAGTGATAAACTGCATGAACAAGGCAGCAAGCAACAATGCAGGGCTCATAATCATATAAATATTCAAAACTCATTGGATTATTGATCAAAAATAACTATATAAATATTCATAACTCATTAGATTATCACTCAAATTTAATAGAATCATAACAGACTTGCTCCACCTCGAAGTTGACATGCTCATGATTGAATCAATTTAATTTGAAGTAGACTCATTCTATGAACATAAACCAAATTTACAAATTTTTAACTCAAATCATCTTGAAAGGCAACTCAATATCAATCATTCGTTGCTCATCTTGTACTTGGCATGAATAAAAACAAAATTGTACTTTTTTATGCTGTGGTAGACTGGCCTGAACTTGATTAGATATCACTCATACAATCTTATATCAATTAGCTGCAAGGAAGATATAAAGGGATTGTTTGGCTGCAAGGAAGATATAACTCAAGTAGGATTTAGTAAATCTTGTAAATCTGGATTCACTAAAACATGAGGCTGTTAAATCTTGATAACTGCTTGGCATGAAAGTCGTTCAGTTCAATTAAATCCTGAGATACTATTTGGCAAATTATTTTAGAATTTAAATCTGCTACTTGAAGTAGGATTTAAATAATAATATTTGATGAATAATTTAAAACATATTATAAAAGCACGACAACGAGAAATGATAAACAGGTAGCCAAGAGATAAACCCTATAAATATTTAAGAACAAAAAAAAAAAACCAATATTCTTTTATTTTCTTGAAGATGTAAAATGAATGATCAAATTGATTGATGACTTTGGGCCATCTCCTACAATCAGATTAATGTGATAGTTACCAATACACTATCAATAAAATTTTTTGGCAAATAATGAAGTTAATATCTTACTGTTAGGCCGGTTCACCCTAAACCGGCCCAAGGACCGGCTCAGGTGTTCTACTGGAGGTGGAAGCAGTCTGCCTCCATTGAACTGGCCCGCCCATAAGGGGGCCCACTTGTTCAAATTGATTTCAATTTGAAAAGGAGGGGGCGGCTAAGGCTTGGAAGGGAAATTAGATTAGGAAAACTTGTGTATTAAGGAGGATGAGAGGATTAGGGAGGATGATATTTTGAATTGATTGGAATTAGAGTTTCTTGGCGATTTGAGCTCTCTTGTCTAGAGATTTGAGAGAGATGATCTTCCTCTCGAATTGAGGATCAATTGTATCTTGCTTTGAGTTTTGCTTTGCTCGGTTTCCACCATAGTTGTCAATGGAGCAAAATAGCACGCGCCATGGCGCACGGCGCGGCACGATGCACCTATGGCGCCATGAACATGGCGAGGCGCATATGTTTAAAATAGCGCGCGCTATTTGCGCCACATGTGAGCCATGGTGCATGGCGCACGACGCAAAATAGCACGCCAAATTATTTTTAAATTTCATTATACTTATGAATATTTTTTACAAGAATTTACAACTTAACAGGTATGATTCTTATTGATTGCTACTTGATGTTTCACTAGCAACCATGGTTTAGAGGTATCCACCTCTTATAATTAAAAAAAAAAAAAAACATTTGGTGCCGCTAGGTACATGCTCGATATCGTTGTGTACATGCTCAGTACCGCTCGGTACATGCTCAGTACCGCTCGATACATGCTCCGTACCGCTATGTACATGATCGGCGTTGCCCCAGAAAACTCTTACAAATAAAATTTATTCCACTAGGTACATACTCGGTACATGCTCAGTACTACTAGCGGTATCGAGCATGTCGAATCCTGCCACGGGGCAACGCCCCCTTGGACCCCCGGCAACCCGGCATATTGTTGTATTCATTATCTTAAGTAATAATTGTTAGTATTAATCTGTTTCTTCATGAGTGCATGCTTTGTATAAGTTTTCTTCATAAGTGCGTGCTTTGATTGGGAAACATTGGACTCTATAGGACAGGAGGAAGGGGTGAGGACTTTAAATATGAATTCTTGTCTCTTGGATAGATTGTCTTTCATTTTTAATGATATTTTATATTCATGCTTATTATTTTATAATTCTTATATAGTTTGCGTCATGTTCAAAATGGCGCTAGCCGCGCTGTGCGCTATGCATAGGGGTGTAAACGAGTAGAGTCGAGTCGAGTTTTAGTATTATCGAGCTCAGCTCGTTACTCAGAAAACAAGCTCGACCTCGAGCTCGACCTCGAGTCGATCTCGTCAAACTATAAACGAGCTCAAGCCGGCTCGCGAGCTGCCCGATTTCTCATCCATCCAATTTTTTTTATTTTTTCCCGCCCATTTCTTAATTTTCCGCCTGGCATTCATCCAAATGAATTTTTTTCCCGCCTATCAATGTCTACCATCTTTTTTTTTTTTGAAATGACTGCCATATTAAAAAGTAGTCATAATTGTCCTTTGCATTTAATAAAAGCTGCATTCACTTGAAACGAGGCAATGAATTTATATGAATTAACATTAAAAGCAACATTTAACATTAAAAGCAAAGTTTGAATCTCATATTATAAGCCGACTATCATTAATTTCTTTAAAATACCCTAAATATTATAGTTTCGAGCTGGCTCGCGAGCTCACGAGTCGAGCCATGTCAAGCTCAAACTCGAGCTCGTTTGATAAAAGAGCTCGAGCTCCTGGCTTGATAAGCTCGGCTCGCGAGCTCGTTAACGAGTCGAGCTCGAGACAGCTCGCGAGCCGGCTCAGCTCACTTACACCCCTAGCTATGCATCATGGCTCCAAAGGGACCTTTGCGCTATGGTGCGCTATTCGCCATTAATAGGTATGTTTTCCACTATCGCAGTTTTTCTGGTTTTTCTTCCTATTTTTAACCAATTATTGCTAGGGTTGCTTGCAAACTCAAGTAAATCCGATATGATTACTAGCGAACTCAAGTATTTCCTATCACTTACACATCCATCACATATGTCAGTGGCAATTGCATGTATGAGTGCATCTCCATGAACTCCATCCTCAATTGTTATGTGCATAAGATATCATCGACTGCCATCTCACGGTCTCACCCCACTAGGTATAATGTTCCATTTTAGTTTGAGACATGTGGAAGTATATGTCATATCCATGATTGCAACTAATTAAATTGTGTAATACCACCTAAGTAATCTCGATATCAGCATTGACACTAAGTAAAAATTATCACATGTAAGTCAGTACTTGGAGTCTAGTTCCAAAATCCAAATATCAAATATTCTTTCTACTATGTTACGTAGTTGGGCATGACAATAGTTATACAACTCCTTTGATGTTGAGTATCTATGAAGTATTTCTCCACAATACTCACTTAAATAATATTTATCATCAAAATATTGTTATGCATTATTTTGAAAACTGGATAAGACCAACCAGTTTGATGACTTTGATCGATTCAATTGGTTCTACTGGAAACTGATCGGTTAGTTGGCCTAATTTTTTTCTAAAACTAATTTTGCATCAAACAGGAAAAAATTAATTCAAATCGGTTGTTCAACTGTCAAACTGTTAAACCAGTCCTAATTTTTAAGAACTAGTACGTTCAATTATTTGTTTCTTGTACATAATTAAATCAATTAGTTTAATAAATTTAAAATAAAATGATATTTTTAATAAATTTATTTAAATTAAAAAAAAAAATTTAAATTTTTATAATAATCATTCGTCAAATAAGCTTCAAGCATTGCCCAGCCATCCATGTGACTTGTTTACCAGTTCAAGCCAAAAAAATTATATAAACAATACTAAGGTTGTATTCAAGTGTTGTAAAACTAAATAACTAAAATAAAGTTCAAAATTCACAACATAAACTATATATTTTTAAACATAATTTTTAATGCAAATAATATTTATTTTTTTATTAAAATTTAAATTTTTTTAATTTTTATCTATTTTGCTACTTAATTATATAATACACAAATTATTTTTCCTCTAATTTTAAATTATAAATAATGCAGTATGAATGCATAAATGTCATTTTATAATGTAAACTTTATATATAATATATAGCTGTAAAGTATACATAAATATATAACACAAATTAAAAATTAATTATATTAAATATATAAATTTATATGTGAACTAAATTTATATTAGATGTGAATTAAAATTAATAATTGAGGATATTTAAATTTCAAATCATATAATATGTCATTTATGCATAAATTTTATTTATTTTTAATCACAATTTATTTTATTTCATATAACATGTTTCTGGGAAGGAGATGGATAGTAGATATGAAAGGATGAATGCTGATTTTGCAAGATGAGGGGCTTATTTTGAAAAAGGATATAGATACGAGCGCATAAGGGAGGATCGGGACACTTGAGGAGCACCACCCTTTCATGGAATGGGTGGTTATGGAGGATTCAAGGTAAACGAAAGCGATCCAAGAGTGAGAAAGTTGAAGATGCCCATTTTTTAGGGAAATGATGCACACGCGTGGATCTAAAAGGTGGAGGGGTATTTCACCATCAATGACTTGACGAAGGAGGAGAGGCTAACAACATCTAGACTATGTTTGGAAGGAAGGCCTTGGATTGATACCAATAGAGGGACATGAGACGACCCATATGGAGCTGGAGGGAGTTCAAGGATTGCTTGCAAGAAAGTTTTCAAACCAGCAAGAAAGGAGACTTCTACAAGCTATTTTTCTCCCTGACACGGGATGGTTCAGTGGTAGAGTACCAGGAGAGGTTCGAGTACCTTGCTAGCCAATTGGACCAGCATTCTGAGACGGTGTTAAAGGGGAACCTCATGAAGGGTCTCAAACTAAAAATCCATGCCACAGTTAGAGTGATGAGGCATGGATTTCTAGTGCAGCTGGTGGAGGACTATGAGGCATGGATTTAGAGTGATGAGGAATGGATTTCTAGTGAGACAGTGTTAGAGGGGAACTTCATGAAGGGTATCAAACTAGAAATCCATGGATAATGTTTCAGATGTGAGTAAAAGTACACCTCGGGGCAAAGGCGTAAAGACTAAACTCTTCAGGTCCTCACTATCTATGATGAGGAGAAAGCTGGGCGAGGTGAGAGTGAGGCAGTGGTAGATGAGGAAGAAGAACTGCATCTTGATATGACAGAGGTCTCCTTAAATTCAATGGTGGGATTCACTTAGAATCACATCAAAGAAGTAAAGGGAGAAATAGAAGATAAGGAAGTAGTGATTTTGATAGATAGTGAGGCTACTCACAATTTCATCTCCAACTAGGTCGTTGACAAATTGGGGGTAAGTTGGCAGACACAGGGCGTTATAGGGTAATGATGGGCACTGGAAAGGTGGAGATAGATAAAGGAGTGGTTCTAACCATACAGGGGTCCATGTGAGGGAAGACTTTCTTCCCTTATAGTTAAGAAACACTGATGTTATCCTGGGGATGAAGTTGCAACAAACCTCGGGGGATACCAAGGTGAATTGAGGAGCATTAATAATGGAGTTTGTAGTGTGAATGATGATTAGGGGTGATGCAAGGTTATCCAAAGTCATGGTGTCACTCGAAACCATGATGAGGACTTTATAGGAGGTGTGAGGTGGATTTTTGGTGGAGTTGCAAAGTGTAGGCTTCAAAAATTCGCACCCCAGCCTCCCTCGCCTTTTGGGAGGAGTTTTAACGGATTAGGTTTTGATGTAAATTTTCATAAGGCAAATTTGGATTGTATATAAGACACCTAGAGATTTCACCATCATTTTGCGAGGATGTTATGATTTGAGTCTTGGTTTCCTATAGGCGCAAGCCCCTATAGTTACTTACCCCTCCCGATCACAAGAAAGAACTTTCAATTAAGGCTGGTCGTCAAACAAATACATAAAAATATGTATTATTTGACATATAGTAGCAGCATGGATTTTCGTTGTTTGAATGTTTGATATTTAAAATTGAAAATTTCATCATCTTGCACTTAAAGCATATGGTGGGGAAATGGATGATAGATCCGATCAAGATCCCATGGTTCCATCATCCCGGGTCATCATGGTCCCTGTTTACTTAATCATAGAAGGTTGTCGACTCGACCTAATAGAAGGATCCTTGTTGGCAGCCATGGGTTGCGTCATCCCAAGGTGTCTTGTTGACCTGGGATGGATGTTTGTCTAAGGGGATAAATTTGAATCCACCTTAGCTAACATAAGGCTTTGTGCCCTATCGATTATATCCTATTAATTCATATCTCAAAATTTGATGTCATTGGGGAGCATACGGGCTCTGGCCATAACTATAATTTAGTGGTGTCGTTTAGCAGCGAATCACCCGGTTCAAAGGGCTCATATCATAACCGTTTACCTGCAATGTCATTTGGTGGCAAAACAACCGGTTTGAGGACACGTGCAATGTCCTTACTAGCATGAGATAGTTTGAGAATGAATTATAATTATATTCTCGACCAGACACTAGCTCTTTGTGAGCTGGAGTAGCTTTTAGATTTGTCCACCTTGGCAAACTGTTACGGAGTGTGAATGAATATTTTCTTTAGGCTCGATGATTAATTTCAATTTTAAATATTTTTAGATTTAGAAATTTTTAGATTTTTGAATTTCATTGGCATTTGAGAATTTGTGAGGCATTTTGAGTATTTGAAATTAACCCATCTGGTTGAGATTTAAGTTCAACATAGCCATCATCGGGGTGTCTTATGGGCATTTGTATTTTGCTTATTGAACCTTGTCAACTCTATTTATTGTCGACAGAGGATCGGGTTCAAGTCAGTTGTATGCTTTTAATAATGAATTTCTATTGTTATAGACCTTAAAGGCCTAACATAAACATATAAAACAAATATCTCGGTCAATACCGCGTCGTATATTCGTTTGATGGTTCGAGCCGTGTCATCTCTATCTACTCACATAGAATATTCGGGCTCGAGCTTGGGTTTATTGTTCGACCCAAACAACATCCCAAGATATCACATGTGTGCTCATGCCAAGCTCGTGAGGGCCCATGTGAGTATATGATTGCAAATGCGTTTCTTTGTGTTTGTGTGTATGCATATCGTAGTGCGCGTGCAGGGGCATTCTTAGATGTATTATAGGTCTTCTACAACAGCTCGTAAAAGCTTGTGTTTGTCGTAACCCTTCTATATTTGTTTGTAGGTGGTAAATAGAGTGCACTTGGCAGATTTGCGTGCTATTTTCTCAAAATTTGTGCACCGTCACCTTGAGATCCATGTCAATTTGCGCACGTGATTTTTTTGGGGCGAGATTACAATCAATATTGGGTATTGCCGACATTTTGGACACAAAAATGAAGTTTGTTTTGCTATCGAAAGTCGTGTAGGTAGCATGGGGCGTCGATTTCATATATCGATAGTCAATTTTGACTGTTTTCATCTGATTTGTCTGCAAGGGGATCCCTCTTAGGCGAATTCGACACTCTAATCACAACGACGTAGTCCGTTTGACAATCGAAGGTCGTTTGACCCTTCAAGTAACTTGCCAAGCCAGCGCACGTTGCTTAAATCACCAATTTTTTCCCACTTTTTCACATATCTTTTGGTGTAGGGGTCAACAAGTGGATTGATGAAATTAACTCCATTGGTTGACATGAAGTCATCTCCAACAAGCTCAATATCAATCTCGTCAATTGAGTCCTAACTAATTAAATGATTTTGTGTATTTTGAGCTTTTATGCCTAATGTAATGTTGTCAGCACAAATTTTCCCAAAAACATCTTACTGAAGGAATGGGTTCTTTCGAAAGCAAGCCATCTTAAGGTACTCCTACAACAAGTTATTAACAATAAAAGAAACTTTACAATTCATTCATGGTCTTTATAACTTCAACAAAAAATCATACATATATTATTTGTAAAACCTACATATTAGTGCACCATTCCATTTGTTCTGATCCAATCTAATTCAAGATAATCCACTAAATTTCTACATTTAAATCCTTCTGCAGCATTCTTCAGTTAAAACAATTGTGCAATACAAGATCTAAGAAACTCTCAAATCTTACACTAACCGTAATTATGCGGAAGAACAGTATGTTCATGCCAACTTCGTTTGAAATGAAGAAAATTGAAGAAACAAAATTAATCCAAATCATTTGTGGGTTGATCAAGAATCTCTGCAATCTTAATTCAAACTTTTTACTTCCTTAATTATTTTCCTTTACTCGAACTCCTAGCATTCAAAACATATGTAAGACAGAAACATTAGAAAGCGAAAAACAGATATAAGGGCATTAACCTCATGACCGCGGCCATGGTACTTGAAAGCCCGAGGAAAATGGCGGAGTACATAGCCGAGGCCATCATCAGAAAGCAATAAGTCTTGTGTGAGCTTTGGGCGTGACCTGGGAACCTTCTTGACAGCGGCGATGGGGACCTTAGCAGCCGATGGCTGCTTTAAATAATTGGTTGTGTTTGGCCTTGCATTAGAATTAGGGATAGGGTTGGAGTTTGTAGCGGACGAGGAAGGGCAATCTCGAGACCAATGACCTGGCCTACCGCACTTGAAGCAACCCGTCGGAGCCGCCGGAGTTCCTTCGGCGTTCGGCATCTCTCTCTCTCTCTCTCAGCACGTATGGATCTCGATTTCCATTCCTATGCTTAATTTGTTCGATTAAAATGGCGGGAAAACGTGGCGGGAAATTTTAGGAGAGTCCAATCTTTACAATTTTAACTAATTTAAATTTTTAATTGTTTGGAATAGTTTTGCTACTTTTTTTAAAGAAAAAACAAAAAAAGTACAAAATTTAATATTAAGATAAAATAAATTGCATCGGATATCCTCACACATTTTATATCAAAATGTGCTATTTTTTAGCATATATTTTTTATTTTCACGTATTGGTATTATCTCTCAAAATATAATTAAATCATCTAAAAAATACAATTAATATATTTGACATTCATAATAGTTTTTGTGAATGTCTAAAATTTTATTTGGACAATTTATAGTTGAATTTAAGGTATTGAGAGGACAAACTCATCAACACTACAAGTACTGAGATCCATCATCAAATGATATCAAATCAAGTAAACAAAACCAATGTAGAAACTTCTAGATATTAAATGAAGGACAAGTGTTCTTCAATTATAAAAAAAAAAAGAAATCATCTAAATTAATAAAACTAAAGTATCTATGTTGATTGTTAGAAATCCATGATAATACAATACTCAAGAAATCGATTCTTATAGGAGTATATACGTAATATTCAGTTATTATATATCAGTATTTTAATCGCGTGCTCAGCAACAGTGAATTAGTGCAAATTGAGAAATAACAAATAATATTTTTTTTGTTCTCTGGGCATTCTAAAATGTCAAATATATTCTCTATCCTCAATACTAATCTTTTGAAACTTGGGATTTTATAGCTCTTGGTGCAGTATACTCCCTCTAACTGTCACTGACAACTCTATGTCAGTCATGTTGTTGATCTTTCACTATATGCCCTGGATATTGTAATCCTCTATTTTTCATATTGCATGGATTATCCTACTCCAAAATTAGTTCTTCCCCCAAGACATCTCTATGGACAATCTATTACCTTGTGTCTTTGCTACCCACATAGAAAATATTATCCCGTTAGGAGATAACACATGTATGAATGTCTCTTTCATAATTAATACAATCAGTATTGGCTTGTTGCTTCTAATAGGTGTTATTGATTCCCTCCTCGAATCACCATATTTACTTCTCTTATCCCTGACACTTTATCTATCATTGTTTGATTCACTTTTGCTTATGTAACAACTCAAGATCAAATTTTAGAAGAATTTCCTATTTTAATATTTTCATTAATCAACTTGAACTTCTATGAATCTATCAATATAAATTAATCTAATGAAAGCAATTAAAAATTATAAACATCAAAATATAATTATATATTTATTCCTCAAAATTTATATACAATAGACAATAGTTCAATTCATTCATTTATCAGTCTATCTCTTAGTTCTTGACTACAAAAAAAAAAAAAAAAAAAAACTAAAAGAAATGCAAAAAAAAAGTACAACTTGAATCTCATATCTTTGATCACTCCAGTGTATCTTGTCCCCTTCTTGAAAAATATGTAAAACCACATAGTGAGTTGAGAGCTCAATAGATTACCAAAACCTACAACTAAAATTAATGATAGACAATATACATATTAAATAGCATGCATGTAATCATTTAATCACTATCAGTATGAACATATGACTTTTTATAGATATATAATAATTAATGAATCAATAACATGATCAATAAATATCAATAAAACTAGAGCAGTGATCAGCGACCAAGTGAATATATATAAGAGGTCAATAAACTCTATCATGTTTATACCCATTTGTTAAGAACAATTATATCTATCTCAATTAAAAAATATATGTCTATCATAGTTAAATGAATGGTGCGGAGTGTATGTAGTATGCATGTACATCATGTAAAACATATATTTCATATATACAATATATATTTGTATCAATTTATCAGTCTTATCAAATAATTATATCAGTCATAGCAAATATCTTATATAAATTATATCATATCAATTATATAATTTATAATATGTATATACAAGTATTGTAAGAAATGAAAATTTTAATATTCTATCAAAATACTCATATTGATGACATATATCACATACTAAAAGTTATGTGGTCGAAATTTTAAGAATATACAATTATCCACATTTTTTGATAATAAAAATATAAATTTTATTTAAAAAAAAATCCAAAAAATATCAAATTATTGAAATAAAAAATAGGATAATAATTTCTTATAATTGGATGAGAAAATATCCCACCAACATCGATGAAAATTACTCCACGGCTTCCAAATCTGACTTTCTCTTTTCTTTCTCCTCAAATCTCTCTAATACTCGATTTTTCTTCTCTATTTTGGCTGAATTGAAGGAAATAAAAAAATGTTTTAATAAATCTTAAATGTGGTTTAGGATATGTAGATTAAAATAATATAATATTATATATTTATCTAATGCATTTAGTTTTAAATACAAATATCATATAAATCATTTTATCTCTTCGATTTTAGAATTTCAAAAATTCTAGAAAAAAATATTCATAAAATAACCTATTATTTTAAGAAGATTTTGGTGAAATCAATTTGTAAAACGGACATATCACGGTCTCAAAATTTCCACTTGTACTAGCATGTATCAATTTCTTAAAGATTTGCATCAATGCCAAAAAATTATTATATTTTAAACACAATAATATATATCTTATGGCGAAGACTAATATCAATTTTTACTTATAATGACTCATAAATAAACTATTTGACTGATTAAATTTGAGATTATTACATATTCTTCTCATGTCATTGTCATACCCACAATCTCTTCACTATAATTTCAAATAAAAAATAACAAAAAAATAATAATTTTTAGTTCTCTGGACATTCTAAACTGTCAAATATATTCTCTATCCTCAATACTAATCTTTTGCAACTTGAAATTTTACAGCTCCTTTGAATAGTTGGGATTATAGTTTATGAAATAATTGTAAATGTTTATCTTCCTCTTCTTCCTTCTAGTTGGCTTGCTTTGTGTATCTCTTATTACATATGTTATAATACTAGCCAACTGCATAATACTATTTAACAGTACTAACAGTACTGGGGATGTATTATATTGTTGAATTGATGCATCTTGGTATGGCAAATCCATTTCAATTGTTCACATGTACAATTTTGTCTAAACATTTCATACAATGCAATTAATTATATATGCAACATAATGCACCTTAATATCAACCCAACCTTACCCAATTCATAGCCAATTCATACAACTCATGCAATAATTCAATTCTTCTAATAATAATATTTTGAGACCATATTTGTTACGCACTAGAATCTAAATTAGAAATAATTGTATTTTCTATCCTTTTTAACAACTATGGCTATCTAATTTTGTTCACTAAAATAAAACTAGCGTAAACAAACTATTGATAAAAATGTTAATAAACATTTGTATTAATTGCCCGAAAATCATATACACAAGCTAGGAGTCATACAAATACTACATATTGTCTGCCCACTATTGAATTTAAAAGATAACCAAAATATAAAGTAGCAGTAAAATCTAAAGGATCATGTATCTAATCAATCTCATGCTCTAGAATATTTTTCATGACCTAAAATCATTTATATATATTGAGCTTATAAAGCCCAATAGGTAACTAAAATTTTGCTACTTAACTCAAAACACAAAAAGGAAATAGTATGCATGAATTCATTCAGTTCATAATAGTAACAGTCAATATGATCATGAATCTATATAGAAATAGTAGAACACATGCAATAACAATATATAAAGCCTATAAAATAGAATATTATGAATGTCAAAATGATAAAGGTATAACTAGCCATTATTAAACTAAGTGTCTTAGCAGTGCTATCAATTTAGTAAAAAATGCATATAAATCAATAAAACTAAAGTATCTATAAAGACTATAAAAACCCATGACAATGTAATACTATTAAGAAATCATATAGGCGTATATACTTACTAAATTCAATTATTTTATATCTGTATTTTAATCACGAGATCAATAACAACAAATTAGTACAATGAATCAGTAACATTAAATATCAATACCTAATATGCATGTTTAATCAGTCATATTTAACAACTAAGAAATTATGACTTATGTGATACTCTTTATAGTAACAATAAATCGATAACAGTTGACTTTCAGTATCAGAGTCGTCACTCTTGCCTGTTGATACATTAATTACTCATTATAACTCTCAATGAGTATATTACTTGAATCAGTAGAGATCACACCACCACAAATCACAATATTTGATGGAAATATCGTCGGCCATCATCCTGTATATATATAAATCAGTCTCCAACCAATTTGAATAATTAACCAACATTTTTTATTTTAACACACATAATATATTAAAAGTAATAACAACCAATTATTACTCATTGTCATGCCTATATTAAGTTACAATGCTTACATTAACAATGTAATCATATCAAAATGTCAAAATTATTATTTCTATATAAATCGTATAAAATGCAATACTTCAAAATTGAACTGATGAGAATATAAAACCATGCAGTCAAAATGACTGGAATAACCAATATTATAATATACCAAGAGTTAAGCTGCAGAATTTCATTAAATCTAGAATAAATGTCAGTTTAGATAGAAGAATAAATTCTTGAATCAAAATATTTGAAAATAAAAGTAGGTTTGGAGTCACCTACAACGATATGAAAAAAGTTCGTATAAGCAATAAAATGAACCAGTAGCCAAAAAGCCACTTCCTCTCTCCACTTCCCATCCCCCCCCCCCCCCCCCCCCCCCCCCCCCCCCCCCCTTCACATCAAGCCAAATGAGAGGATGAAATGGGCTGAGTGGTCCAAACTGGCATTGCATGCTTATTCCATAGTTACTATGGAATAAAGACCGAGCATCAACACTGCCATGCTAAATTTTGGCATCCCAACGCTGCACCCCCATAGTCACAACGCACAAAATTCCAATGCAACAATGCCATAGTTTAGAAATTTATGACTTTTAAATAAATTCATTTAAGAACCATGAGCTGTTACAATGATGGCACTAGCAACATGCGGCAATGCGGGGTGAGTTTAATGTACAAAAAATATTGATGACGAAAGAAAATGTTCAACTTATTATGTACATTGTTTTGCATATTAACTCCAATTAGCATTAGTTGTGATCCCAAAAAATCATGTTAAAGTTATTTCTTTTTTAATATAGTTGTTAATTTGATAAACATTGTTGATAGTTCGTGAAAAAGAATAGACATGTTTAGAGGAAAACTTTACAATAAAATTATTGAGAAACTAGAAAGTGGAGTTATCAAATGTAGAGGTTTGAGATAGGAACTTGCTCTTCAAAGGCTCCGAGACACTTGTTGGGGTTTAGTTATGGTTCACTACAACAACAAGAACAATATGAATATCAAGCATTTATCCCACTTCATGGGGTCAACTACATGAATTATTTTTTTTATTGTGTCATGTTAAGAGTCAGCTTCTTATTTAATTCTAATAAAAAAAGTCATTTCTAATATTTTCTAACCAAATCTTTTTAGCTCTACCTCAACCTATCTTAACATAAGCCAAATCTAATACATATAGCCTCCTAACTGCGTCATTAGAAGGCCGATGACATTTTATGTGATCAAACCATCTAAGGTAACTCTCTTCAATCTTATCTACAATTGGAGCTACTCCAACTATTTTGTGTATACGTTCGTTTCACATTCTATCACACTATGGTTCACTCATCAGTTTAATTCTTTTGTTTGGATCTTTAACTGAGTTTCTTGATATAATACTACAAAACGAATCTAGGAGTGAACAAAAAGGTGAATTATATAGCATACTTGATTTTATATAAAGGTTTAAATTTATTTTTAATTTGCATATGATGAATACTATATTAGGAGTCACAAATAAGTTATCACAAGTGATGTAAAGAAATGATCAATATATTATAAATATCATGACTTTGGTAAATATTTCAAAATATAAAAGATGATGAGTGAGACACTTTATTTAAAGAAGTTAGACAATTTTGTAAGAAAAATAACATAATTATTCCAAATATGATAGATACACTTGTAATTCGAGGAAGATTAAGACGCTGCACTCAAACTATCACAAAAAAACATCATCATCAAATAAAATTATTTCACAGTGTGATAAATATGTAATTTCAAGAGCTCAAAAATGGGTTTGATGAAATAAGTATGGAGTTACTTGTGTGTGTGTGACATGTCTGAACATGAGACATGTCTGGTCATGAGATTTATTTTCAACTTTTGATAAATAATAATTGATCCGCCTGACAAAAGTTTATCTATCAAACTTTTCAGAAATAGATCTCATCAAATTAGATAACTAAATTAAAAATTTTATTGTTGATATAAGATCAACCAATGCAACCATCAATTTACATGGAATTGAAGAACTTGCTAAAAAATTTGTGAAAACTAAGAAGAATGAAATTTATTCTTTGATGTTCTTATTTATAAAACTTATTATGCTATATATTATCAATTGCTACAACACTCAAATGAGTATTCTCTGTAATGAACATTATAAGAGGCCGTTAATGCAATCATATGGGAGATACTCGAATGAATGATTGTCTAGTTACTTATATTGAAAAAGATATATTAAAAGTATTGATAATGAAATAATTGTATAAAAATTTCAAAAAATGAAGACACTAAGGGAGAAACTATAGGTAATTTGTAAGGAAAATATCAAGAAATAATATTTTCAATTCTAAAAATTTTTATCATACATTCTATTTTATTATAGTGATACTCAAAAAAAAAAACTAAATCTCTAATGTCTGTCTCAAGCCCATACGTAAAAGTTAAGGATTTTTTTAAATTCAATAATTTGTGTCCCTATTTGCAAAAAATTCTAGCTATACATGCCATATGATATAGACATAATCCATAGCAATGCATAGATTTTTTTTTTTTTCTAATCGTTCAATATCTGTTGTATATTTTAAGATCAACATTAATGATAATAATATTATTATAAATAACAGCTTTATTATATATAGTTTGCTGCTGTAAAGTGTTTCAATCCTTTATAAGATGGTTGTATGTACGTTTCAATTAACCTTTCCCAGTTTAGATTATGTGATTTTTTTAAAAAAATAATAATAGAAAAGACAGCATTTGTCTAAGTTATCTTTATAAAATTTTAAATAACAAAATATTATGATTATATAATATCATAAATAAATTTCTATAAAAAGTTTTAAATAAAATGAACATTCATTATAAGTGTACTCTATAATATTAATGTGCATAAGGTCTTAGCATTTTTATTTCACACAATCTGATGAGCTTTAAAATTATTTGATAATGTGTGCAAGTTTTGAAGTTTTTAAAATGAAGATTTTTTCCCCTTATTTTTAGTTCATGTGCTATTTGCTTTTGATCTTGTTAAATGTTTTTTTCACTTTTTTTAAAAGGATTTTTTTTTCTTAATTTTTTTTATTTATAGTTGAAAAATAAACATTTAGAAGTTAGCTAGTTACATACTTTAGATGAATATTACTATTTTCTCTCTTGATGTCTTGCAATAAAATTTTGTTTTTAATGCTATTTTTTAATACATATATAATTGAATTTGTAATAAAGTTTGTTCTATAAATGGTTAGACGTCTAAGTAGCCATAAAAATAGTATTAATATGTGACTTTAAGAAAATATTGTTGAATACAAAATATAGATAAAAATAAATATAATCACCCTAAAAATATGTTAATTCATTGAGAAGAATTATGAGTTATGTTCATGAATCGGTTGAAATGTAAAATCGAGATTTTTGATCTTTCATTTTTTGAAGTGGTGTTATCCAAGAGAGCAAGAGATATCTTCTTTTTTCAATCAAGATGAAAAATGAGGGAATTGAGAACTTCAACAGCTTAAACTTGAGACCATGACTCTTTTTATACTTTAAGCATATTTATTTTATTTCAGTTTATCATTAAAAAAAAAATTCTACATGATATTTAATTTCATACAAATTAAATAAAATGTTACGCAGGTCAAATAATAATTTAATTTCTTAAGTAGATCACAAATCTAATTGGTTCAATTTTAGATAGCAAATAATGTATAATATATATGGGTCCACATATAAATTTTTTTCAACAAATACATTATTTATTTATTTGGCATTTGTTTCATATTTTTATCTTATAGTTTTACTTTAATTTATTCTGACGAAAATAGTTTAATGTACCCATAAATTTTTTTTCTTTCATAAAAATTTGGATAAAGCAATTTATTATTTACATTATTTTCATTCAAACATATCTACAAAATAATAATAATTCATTTATATTTTACTCATGTTCTTTTTTTTTTTAATTATATCAACGTGCATTTATTGTACATGAAATTAAATTATATGTATCAAAATTTAGTATATAAGATTATGATTATTCAATTTCAGAAATAAAAAAATATATAGAATAAAAAAAAATTAAATATATTCTAAGTCAGTCTTATAATATAGGTTTTATGTTTACAAAGGCTTCGTTTGGGACGATTTTTTTTTTTTTTTACTTCTTAAAGTAAAATTTTAGTAAAAAAATTTTAACAAGTCCGAGCCTAAGTCAACTTCAAATTTTTTTAGAAATAAGAAAATAAATTAAATTTAAATATTTTTAGTGGAATAATACTTATTAATAATGAATTTTTTATCATATTTATTATTTTCTGAAATTTAGCAACAAGCATTTAATGTACGTATATTTAAATTATAGGTATTAAATATAATGATTGCTAGCTGTAAGCCAAAAATTATCGAAAAAATTCTTTGCATAAAAAAGGAAAATATCTAAATCTTTTTGAACAATCAATATTCCTTGTTGAATTGGGAACAATAGCTTTTTTTTTTTGGGGGAAATTTTGGGGCATTAAGCCCATTCATTGCATAAAAAGATTACAAGTAAGTAAAAAACCAAACTATAATCCAACAATCTCAAGAACAAAAAGAGATTATGGATTCTAAAGAAAAGAAAAATACATTCAAAAGAGAAAAGAATAACTAATAGGCTGAAAGCCGTGGACTCAGAAAAAGCTCATCATCTCGAAAGGGTCAAAAACTCGATAGGGTCATAGAATGAGCATAGCCTCTGGTTGCCCAGAAGACCGTCCAAGAGGCAGCTGAGCAAAGTCAGCGTTCATCATCGTCCAACCAAAATTTTCTTCTCCCACAGCAGCAAAATCCTCTGGCCAAGCAGTAAGCCAGGAATACCAGCATAGAGTCTTCAGCGAATTATACATTCCAGAACTAGCAAAACAACGACTCCCAGCAGACAGAGATTAGAAATTACAGTTTTACTTCCAGCATAGCATCTTAAGCAGCACAGCTTTCTTGATTTTAGCCTTGATTGTGATTTTGCAATCATAAACCCCACCAAAAAATCTATTATTCCTTGCTCTCCAAATAAAATAAATAGTAGCTGAAACAGTCAGAAGGAATTGATTTCTGGTTTTAGCGTTAAAGCCTTGCTCCCATATGCTATCATACATTTGGTGTAAATTTGGTCTCAAAAGATGCTGTTGCGTCCATGATAATAAATTTTTAACAATGTCAAAAGTGAAACTGCATTCAAAATAAAGATGGGAAGTAGTTTCCCTATCAGTATGACAAAAACAGCAATTATTAGGCACCATAACTCCACACGGGTAACAATAGTCTATCTGGTCAAATTTTGGCCAATTAAATAACCCGTTCAAAAATTTTTGCCCCGTCATG
Organism: Dendrobium catenatum; assembly: GCF_001605985.2. NCBI lineage: Eukaryota > Viridiplantae > Streptophyta > Magnoliopsida > Asparagales > Orchidaceae > Dendrobium > Dendrobium catenatum. Next base: position 222,714 of record NW_021318492.1, on the reverse strand, counting down.
CTCGCTAATAGCTTGCTTGCAGGCCAAGCCAATGCATCTGGACAAATTTTGGCTAGTTAAATCAGCCATTTAAAATAATAATAATATATTATTTATAGATAGTTTTATATTGAACTAACTTAATATTTATAAATCTAATTAATAATTATATAATTTAGTAATTTTTTATTAGTATTTACTAATAATTTTAGTAAACCATTTGTTTATCTCTCCTGTTAAGCTAAGCTCTCTGTATTGACCGTTCTTCCTTCACCACTCACTATATGTCAAAGCCGTCTGTCTGATCTTTAGCCCGCCCGACTTTGTTGAACAAAATTTTGTTTTTCTCTAAATTCTTACAACAACTGGAAGAAGATTGGAGGAATGTTTTAAGTCAGTCCGCCGAACCATCTTGCCGAGGAGTACAATTCAAATAATCTCTGCTTCATATATATTTAAAAAAAAAAGCTTATTTCCATGGCTATAAAGTTCAGCTGCTCCCCTTAAATTTCCCACCAGTGAAGAAAAGAGCAATCTTTTCTCCTCAGTTTCAGTCGCCCACCATGAGCTCCGAAGCTGATGACTGCAACTCAAATACAGAGCGCCTCCACTTTCTTCTCGTCCCTCTCATGGCCCAGGGCCACATGATCCCCATGATCGATTTAGCTAGGCTCCTTGTAGCCCGCGGCGCCCTCGTCACTTTTGTTACTACGCCGGTCAACCTGGCCCGCATCCAACCCATCGTCGATCGAGCTGCAGCCGCTGCCCTCCCTATCCGCTTCGCCGAGCTTCCCTTTCCGGCGACGGATGTCGGCCTCCCTGACGGGTGCGAGAATTGCGACCTCATCCCCTCCGTCGACCTCTACCTCCCATTCATGAAGGCTCTGTCCCTCCTTCGTGAACCGCTTGAGGCCTACTTGTGCGTCCCTGATCCGTCCTGGTGGCCCAAGCCTTCTTGCATCATTTCCGATAACACTCAATATTGGACTGCGGATTTCGCTCGCGCCCTCGAGATTCCCCGTCTCATATTCCATGGCCCCTCTTGCTTTTACCTCTTATGTTACCACCTCATTGATCGAAACAGAGCTGAGCTTGAGGCGGAGATGGAGGCGGCGTCAGGCAAGCCCGTCTTGCTTCCAGGACTCCCTCAACCCATTCAGATCCGCAAGCATGAGGTGGTCCCTGTCTGGCGCTCGAACCCTGCTTGGTTCGAATTCATAGAAGTTATTCGGATGGCCGGAGAATCCGCCGACGGTGTGCTTATTAACAGCTTTAAAGAGCTCGAGCCCTTGTACTTCGAGAGGTATCACGAGGTGACGGGGAAGGCAATATGGCCTGTTGGGCCTCTCTCACTCTACAAAGAAGAGTTCGATGCCAAGGCGACACGCGGGCGAGCTTCATCGATTGACCAGAAGCTCCTTTTTCAATGGCTAGACAAGCAAGAAGACGGGTCAGTGGTGTTCATCAGCTTTGGGAGCATTGCCCGGAATACAAAGGCCCAATTGGTGGAGCTCGGCGACGGGTTGGAGGCGTCAGGACGGCCTTTTGTTTGGGCGGTGAAAGAGGCATCGGATCGGCGAGTTTCGGGGCTGGATGAATGGATTGCAGAGTTCGAGGAGAAGGTGGAGGGGAGGGGGATTGTGATAAGGGGTTGGGCTCCGCAGACGGTGATATTGGAGCACAGAGCGGTGGGGGGATTTGTGACGCACTGCGGGTGGAATTCAACGTTAGAGGCGGTGGCTGCGGGGGTGGTAATGGCGACTTGGCCGCACTTCGCCGACCAGTTTTTGAACGAGCAATTGGTGGTGAATGTACTCAAGATTGGGGTAGCAGTTGGCGTCGAGGAGCCGACAGCGGTGGCGGTAGAGGATAATAAGGAGGAGGTTGTGAAAGTGAGGAGAGAGCAGGTTGAGAAGGCGTTGGAGGCATTGATGGCGGGAGGAGAGGAAGGGGAAGAGAGAAGGGTGAGGGTGAGGGAGCTAAGGGAGAAGGCGAGGATGGCCATGGAGGAAGGAGGGTCTTCATGGGAGGGATTGAAAGGTGTAATCAACTATGTGAAGCAGGCCGAAAAGGAAAAGGAAAAGGATAAGAGTAAGAAGCCTGCGGTACAGTAGGTAGTTTGCTAGCAAGTAGTCATTTTGAGGAGAAAACAAAAGCTGTGTCGCATAGTAAATTAGTAATTGCTATTTGATTTTTATTCAGCGGGATTTACATGCATGCCATTTTATTTCATACTATTTATATATCAAATATCTAAAATTTTTAAATTATATATTTACCATCCATATAATAAATATGGGTGCATGAAATGAAGGTGATATGAATGAAAAATATGAGTATTATATTTGATATTAGAATTTTATATGAACCGTAAGAATGTAAAATTAAATTTTTAGGTATTAAATATGTAAATACCATGAAATAAAGTGACATATAAATCCCCCTTTTCTTGATTAAGAAAGTGTAGTTTATAATGTTAGACCATGGTCCCCTAAACACTGTCGCCTAAACTGTGATCCTCCGACCATCATTGCTCGACTACTATTCTCCAACAATTCAATTATTCAAATATTAATTAATCTCTTAAAGATAACTCTCATGACACATAGATCTTACAATCTTCACCATGAGATATGTATGATATAATTTATGTCTATCTAAACCTTTCTCGATCAAGGAAAAGTAGGGGTGTTAAAATCAGGTTACGGGTCAGGTTCGGGTCGAATCCAACATTCACTCGCCACTATTTGACACAACCCGAACCGACCCATCTTTCAGACGTGTTAGAAATTTCAATCCGACCTGACCCGTCGGGTTTCCGAGTTGACCTGACCTAGCATAAAAGCACAGGGCGAGACGCGCCCAAATGGGAGAAAATGGTTATTTTTGCAACGATCGAGCTCCCTCATGTCGTCATTGTTACTTCCGATCCAATAAAATAATGACGAGCTGTCTTGATTTCTGACCTGACAGGATGGAACATCATCGAAGGAGGCGAAGTCTTCGCCTCTTTGGTGTGAGAATGCCTAGAAGCGCACAAATGGGAGAAGTCAAGAAAAATGTTACCTTCGCAATGAGCGAGCTCCCTCGGGACCCTCTCGTTACTTCCGATTTCGATCCAACAAAAGAATGGCGAGCTTCCATGACATCCGACCAAAAATAAAGGAATGTAGACGAAGGAGGTGAAGAAGTCTTTTTTCAACTTGTTCAAAACTTTACCTCATGCAGACTTGATGAGTTGGGGGAGTCGGCTCAGATCCGGGTCAACTTCTGGTTAGCGGTTTGATCCTAACCCGACCTGATTTTTCAAAAGGTCAAAATTTGGAACCTGAACCCGACATGTTTGCCAAATGTATTGACCATAACCCATAATGTTCACGTCGTGTGCGAGCCAGCTTTCCAGGTCGTGTCAAATATTGACACCCCTTTGGAGAAGGACACCACTTGTAAATAATAAAAAATATTAGTGTAATTTTTTCAGCTGAGCCAAGTCTAATGATTTTTCCTTAGTTTTGAATTTTTAACATAAATCTTTGATATTTCTTACGAATATTCTTTTATCTATAAGTTTGCTCGATCTTCCTACAAAATTAACTCATTAATCTCTCTCTGCTACTGTGCATATTCCAACCAAGATTATGAAAATTAGATATGACATAGAATTGGAAGAATGAGAGAGAGACTCAAGGTTGAATTATTCGATTGAAGTTGAACTGAGATTTGAACCGGATGACATAGTAAATATTAAAATTATTTTTAAGTAATATTTAAATGAAATAGTATCGATGTAATAATATAAAACTTTTATTAAAAAATAAAATGAATTTATACACAAATAATATTATTTCTAATTTTAAATTTAAATACCTTCTAGTTTAAATTTGAATTCACATACAAACTTGTAAATTTAACATAAATTATCATTAATTTGCATTATATATTTATATATAATTTACACGTATAAATTATATACCATTCACGTTAGATCATTTATCATTAAAACTAGATAAATAATTATTTTTTATGATATATATATA
>NW_021318492.1:180656-217089 GCF_001605985.2 Dendrobium catenatum | reverse complement strand
ATATATATATATATACATACATACATACATACATACATACATACATATATTCCGGAGCTAGGTCCCAAAACCCCATGCAAGATAAACATTGCCCTCCGCAACCCCCCGAGGTGTTGAACCATCGGAATTGAGGTCAGAGTCAAGAGTATGATCTGATTGATAGATACAACAAGATTCCATACAAAAATAACACCAAGTCACCAACAATGAAGTGAAATATTAGATTTTGATTCCTAGTTTCAAGCTTTCATCAAAATGGGGATAAAACAAATTATATTCTTATTAGGCTGATATTTAGGAGTTAGGCAGGTAGCCATTAAAATGGGACTCAAACAAAATTAAATTGTTAGGAGATTAATAGTTAATCATCAACCAGATTGTAGGCACATATAAGATCCTTAGTTCAAGGCTTCTTCACTTTGTCGCATTCTTAGCTTCAAACCTCTTTGATCTCTTTTCTTGGATTGATTTGCTTGCTAGGCCGCCCTCAAAAGTTAGGTTTCGTTTGGAACGACTTTATCATTGCTTCTTAAAATAATTTTCATGTACAAAATTTTTTTAAAGTAAACCTTAACGTATTTAACTTTCTTTGAATTGACAAAGCAACTTTTTGATAGACAATTATTACTTTGTCTTCATTTGAAATAAATTTTTTTATTATTTTATTAAATAATTATTAATAAAAATATTTTTTTGAACGAAAATTTTTATATAAAAAAATTACTGTAAAAAAGAAAAAAAATTATAAGCCACTAGGGTTTAGCTACACGCCAAGTGCGTCTCTTTAGTAATAAAGGTGACGAAGACGGAAAAGAAAAGTGATGAGACCTGAGAGTTTGCTAGCCAGTTGTATATTGAGGAAGAAACGTATAAAAAATTGCTTCAAAATACGTGCAAAATACTAATTGCCTCTCGTTCAGAAAATTTAGTTTACAATGAATCAGACACTTCTCAAATACTTTTCATGATATAGACATATATTAACTTCTTAGAACTAACGTTAAGCACAATATATTATCATTAATTAATGATCACTAATCAATCCATATGTTTAAATCATTGTGTAAGAATCATTATTACTATAAGCTTGATAATTAGTACTAAGTGTTACTTAAACAATAGATACTTAGAACTATTGTTGAGCTTATAGCCTTGATTCTTAATAAGAATCCTCTGTATAATTTTATGAAAATTGTGTACACATACATATAAGAAAAGTTTAGAACAGTTTACAAAATAGTTGACATGAATCATAGATGACTTTTATGATGGAAGTAGGAGGTGAGTGCTTTTGGGTGTTGTAGATGTCAACAAGAGATATTTAATAATTCATTTGATTTGTTCTTCTTATATGAGGGAAAAAACACGACTAAGGCTTCATTTGGGACGGTTTTCTTAATGCTTTTAAAACAGCTTTATAGTACAAACATTTAAAATTTAAACTATGAAGCCCTTTTAAGAAGCAGTAAAAAAGTCATGCCGAACGAAGCCTAAGAAGGCTAACATCGACCTTGGCAGAGACAACATGCATTAGCAATATTAGTGTCGATGGAGGGTGTGAAACTTATTAGTGATGGTGGGCATTAGGGTTGTTTGTGATGATATGCATTAGCCATGTTGGTGACAACATATGTCGAAGTTGTTGGTAGGGTTGTTAGCAAGTCGAATTGAGCTTGACTGCTTGAGTCACGAATAACTCAATTTAGCTTATTTGTCTAATGATCATAATCTTAAACACTCCATCAGATGATTGAAAAAAATACTTTGATTATTTGATTTAGATTTTTTTTATCATCTCTATGCCATAACAAACTCACGATTGAGTGATTTGGACTTTTAGATTCGAGTATTCGACATAACTAACTCACAATCGTAATAATAAGTTTGTCAAAAATAAAGTTTGCATGATCATGAAATATATTCATAAATATCTTACTGAGTACTTCATTGATAAATGTGCATCATTTGATAAATTACTTCAAGAATAACAATTTGATAAAATTAAATTAAAATGAATACACTATTAAATTTAAGTTAATTTTATCATACACTTTTCACTAAAATTTCAAAGAATTCGAATATTACAATTTTCACACAGGTTGCAGATCTTATGCATAACATGCAAATCAATTCAAGTATGGGGTCTTTGTTCGCACAATGGATGGAACGATCAGAAATTCAAATAAGCCCTCACCCGCCCTGAACCGAACCGGACCACTGGACGGCCTATGACCGCCTCCCCCTCCTCCATCCGCTCGACCATCCCCAACATAGTCTTCCTCATCCGTCGAAACGCGAAGAACCCTTCTCTCGCATGGCGCCTCTTCAAGCACCTCTCCTCCTCCTCCCCTTCCTCCGCTCTCTGCCCTTCCTCTATCTCCACCATCTCCCGCATTCTTGCTCGGTCCAACATGCTCCCCGAGCTCAAGCACCTCCATCACCTTCTCCTTCTTCACCCCTCACCCTCCTCACCCTCTTCTCTCACTGCTCTGGCGCTTTCTTCAGCTTCGTTCGGCCTCCTCGACCTATCAGTTTCCATCCTACCTTCCCTTCGCTTGCTGTCCCCTCCACCTCTTTCCTTCTACAACTCCCTCATTCGCTCCTCCCTTCGTTTCAGCCGCCATGACCTAGTCCAAATCATCTACCATGATCTCCTTCTCTCCGGCGGAACACCGGATGTCCAAAGCCTTAATCTTTTGATGCTTTCGCTATGTGATTCCAGCCGCTTGGGTGATGCTCTCAAGGTGTTTGATAAAATGTCATTGAAGGGGTGCCGGCCGAATGAGTTCACTTTCGGGGTTTTGATTCGTGGGTATTGCAGAGCAGGACAGGCTGAACAGGCGCTGGAGGTGTTGAAGCAAATGGGTTCTCAAGGTTGCAGGTTGAATATGGTGATTTATAATACGGTGATTGCTGGGTTTTGCAGGGAGGGGAAGGTGCTTGAGGCGGAGAAATTGGTGGTGAGGATGAGGGAGGATGGTTTGTATCCCAATGTGGTCACTTTCAATGCTAGGATCTCAGGTCTTTGTAAGGCTGGAATGGTTCTTGATGCTCACAGGATTTTGAGGGATATGAAGGAGGAAGGAGGTGATTTGGGACTGCCAAGGCCAAATCAGATTAGTTATAATTTGGTGCTAGGTGGTTTATGCAGGTTAGGATTGGTGGAGGAGGGTGCAATTTTGGTAGAGGAGATGAGGAGGGATGGGTTTTTTGTGAAGCTGGAGAGCTACAACATATGGTTGTCTGGTTTAGTGAGAAATGGGAGGCTATTGGAAGCTATGAAGGTTTTGGAGGAGATGGTAACACATGGTTTGGAGCCTAATGTTTATTCCTATAATATTGTGATCGATGGGCTAAGCAAGCAGGGGATGGTTTTTTCTGCCAGATCAGTGATGATTTTGATGAAAAATAGAGGGATCTTGCTGGATGTAGTGTCCTACAGCTCTTTGTTGCATGGATATTGTCTGAAAGGGATGGTGCAAGCTGCCAGTTGGATTCTGCATGAGATGGCGAGCAACGGATGTTTTCCAAATGTTTTTACTTGCAACATCTTGCTGCAGAGTCTCTGGAAAGAGGGAAGAACATGGGAGGCAGAAATGCTGCTGCAAAAGATGAATGAGAAATGTTATGGTTTGTATATTGCGAGCTGCAATATAGTTATCGATGGCTTATGCCGATGTGGGAAGTTGGATAAGGCAATGGAGATTGTTAGTGGCATGTGGCTTCATGGAAGTGCAGCACTTGGTGAACTTGGGAATGCATTTCTTGGTCTTGTTGATGACAAAAATGGCAGTAGTAAATGTTTTCCAGATCTAATTACGTATTCAATATTGATAAATGGGTTGTGCAAGGCAGGCCGCTTGGATGAAGCTAAGAAGAAGCTGCTTGAGATGTTGGGAAAGAATATCACTCCTGATGCCATAATTTATGATACCTTTATCCATGGGTTTTGTAAACTTGGGAAGATCTCCTCAGCTTTTAAAGTTCTTAGGGACATGGAGAAGAAAGGCTGTCAACCAAGCACAAGAACCTACAACTTGCTGATTTGGGGCTTGGGAAGGAAAAACCAAATCAGTGAAATGCACGATTTGATTGATGAAATGTGTGATAAAGGCGTTTCTCTTGATGCTATGACGTATAATAACCTGATTCAGGCCTTTTGTGAAGGTGGAATGATTAGTAAAGCTGCCTCGCTTTTGAATGAGATGATGAAGGGTGGAATCCTGCCCAAATTAGCTTCTTTCAACCTGTTAATTAAATCCTTTTGCAAGGTCGGTGAGTTTGATGCTGCTCAAGGTGCATTCCGAACCGGTCTTGCCATTTGCGGTGAGAAGGAGGTTCTCTATAGCTTGTTTTGCCACGAGTTGTGTCGATATGGTAAGGTTTTGGAGGCTAAGGAGTTATTTCAAATTTCCTTTGAAAAGGGCTTTGTTGTTGAGAACTTCTCATACAAATATCTTATTGAGGAACTCTGCAAGGAAAGCAGAGTGGATGATGCTCACAGCTTGCTTGTTGCTATGATAAATAGAGGCTCTCTTTTAGATCCTGCAGCTTTCATGCCAGTGATTGATGCATTGGGTAGGCAAGGGAATAAGCGTGAAGCTGATAAACTTTCTGCACAAATGATGGACATGGCTGCCCGTCATGATGATGAATCGTATAATACAGTTTCCCAACATCGAAGTAATATTATTGGATCTAAGCCTCATATTCATGGGACAGACGGTTCCATGGAAGATGATTGGCGCACTTTATTGCACAAGTAACCTTCTAACCTCCTTTTTTTTCTACTTTCATAAGTTATCATAGGTTGTACAAAAACAGTTCTACCTTGCAGTATTTATGACATTTAGTTTGGGATCCCCCTACTTCATCTTAAATTACTGATACTATATTTTTATTTGTTTTAAGAGATGATGGTAGCGGGATTGTTATGAAAGTTCTGAAGAAAGTGCAAAAGGGTTGGGGCCAAGGAAGCATACCAATCTCACGTAAACATAATGTTGTACTTGATGATTGGGAAAGTATTGGATGATGAAGCTTTTTCTGTCAATATGTGGATTCCAAAATGTTGAATATGTTTGGTGCTACATCTGCAGAACTGCCAAATCTCGTTTGATTATTCATCTTGTTGTTGCACTGTTATATATATGATGATCTGGAGATTATTCATTCTTCTTGTTGATTTGTAAATGATACGATATTTCCTCTGGAGCATCTAATGAACGCACAGAAGATCCAGTTTATCCGAATGCCTGGTTAAAGCAGCTGTAATTAAAGCTTTTTGAGGTTTTTCTTACTCCTTTCTTTGCTTTAATGAGATAATAAATTTCTGATGACATTAAACTCATATTTTGTTTTTTCTTCCTAGCTTCCTTTTTCTACGGGTTGCATTCAACAACTTGCCATCGCTTCTTATCAGTAATCTCCAAGATTGCACACATGCCAGTATTTGATCGTTATTGATAAAGATTTTAAAAAAGGTATGTTTCTATCAGTTAAAAGACTGAAGCATATCACATAGCTCCTTTAATAGAAATCATCATAAGTTGCATCTGATTAATCCACCAAAAAATTTATAGCAGGCAGTCAGATTCTAGATATTCAAAAATATCATACTGTTATTGTTATTTCTTAACCACTTCCTTTTTAGTCTAGCTGCTTATGCCATCTTCCTTTTCTACCAAAACTCAAATATAATATTTTCAGTGCGAAAAAAAAAAGAAAATTTTTTTTTTTCAGTGCGATCTATCTAAAGTTCAAGGAAAAGCTATATGGACATGGTCTTCTTTTTATCTTCTTATTTTTCTTTTTGGTTTTAATACTTCTAATGAATTTCTTCATACTTTCCCATTCATCATGCCTTATTGATATAATGCTTGTGTTATTTATTCTTACCATCAAAATAGCAACATAGCTGAAGAGTGCAATGCTCTTCTAGTTTACAGACTAAAATGAGAAACCTGTAATTTAGAATGGAATGAGAACCGAGGAAATCATATCTTTTTCTAACCAAATTGATGCGGTGCATTATAAGGCTAATAGAGTATAGCAGGAATATTTTACCTGCATAGTATCATTTTCTGTTTTGGTTTCTACTACTTCGTTGATACCTGTCCTTTTCTGTTATCTCCATTTTGTTTTCACTTTTAGCAGCTCAGTAGACTTATAGAGTAGAGAGAAGAAATACACTAGGAAGAAAGACACTAGAAAGAAACACAGAAGCTATACTTAATAAGAGTTTTAGCATTTCTTTATTTCCTGTACTTTTTTCCTGAGTCTGTAAATCTGCTACGCAACAAATTGATTAGTGATTATATGAATAAGGTTCAAATTTCTTGCTCCGATGGGGTGATGTGCTGCATATATCATTGAACATCCGCCTGACATCTGGAGGAATAATAAACAACATGACACTAGAAAGAAACACAGAAGATATACTTAACAAGAGTTTTAGCATTTCTTTATTTCCTTTACTTTTTTCCTGCGTCTGTGAATCTGCTACGCAACAAATTGATTAGTGATTATATGAATAAGGTTCAAATTTCTTGCTCCGATGGGGTGATGTGCTGCATATATCATAACATCCGCCTGACATCTGGAGGAATAATAAACAACATCTCTCTTCATGACCTTCTGATGGGGACATCAGATCATGGAAAATATATCAGAGACGTGGCCGAAGATCTACGGCCACGATTGTGCCGATCTATTTTTAGTCTTCATATGTATTTGCTTTATGTATTTGTTTTAGTAGCATTTTCCATTGTACCCTTTAAGGGTTTTGTCATATGTAAGCCCTAGGGGCTACCGTCTTTTATTTTTTCTTTCATTGTATGAGGTTATATATAGCCCCCTTATGTTTCTTTTGAAGTTAATGAATAAATTATAATCAAATTCTTGCAAATTGAGTTCTTGTGAGAGCTTGAGAGCCTTGGAAGAGAAAACCCTAGGAGAGGGAAGCGGATCACCTACCAACCTTAGAAGAGTCCTGATTCGTGGCTTTCTCTTATTCTCTAACCTTTCTTTCTTCCCTCCCCTTTCACCTAGCCGTTGTCCTAGGGTTTCCCAACCACAAAAACGCCATCCTCCACTCCAAGACCAAGATCCACCACCGGCCAATACTCCTCCCCCTCCCCACCTAGCTGCCAGCCATCCAAAGAAGATCATCCCTTGATTGGTGATCCACTTAATTCCCCCCACCTCCACCTCACCCTAACCTCAGCCCTAGTTCAAGCCGCCGATCCTTCCCCTTTCCAATTCCCCTTGCCTCCACATTCACACCCTCTTCATTACTTTCCTTTTCCACCAAACTTTCTTTGGAAAGCCTTAATTTACATTTTTCTTTTTAGGTCTATCTCGTTTAAATCTAATAAAGAAATATCATTTCTAATATTTTCTAACCAAATCTTTTTAGGTCTATCTCTACATTTCTTAACATAAGTAAAATCAATTTGGGCATATGAATGAGAATTAATGAAATTGTTAGTTTTTCTTTTTTGTGTCCAATTGAGAAGAAAGGAGACCTTTACCTTTCTAGATTATGATGGAATTCAATGTTAGAAAGTGAGGACCAAATGAGAGTTAAGGTTGAGCCTGATACACTTAAAAAAAAAAGGTTGAGCCTGATACACAAATGTTCCAATCCATTTTTAGTTCCAAAACTTAGGCTTATTGATGAGGGCCACTTAGTATTTCTGTTCAAGAATATGTTTTAATTATTTTATGTAGCACTTTTATGTACCTTAACACGGTTCCCTCTTACTTGAGAACTCATTGCATTGATTATTTGCCATCAACCATCTCTAACAAGATCTTTTTAACACCATCGAGTGTCATGCACAATGAGCCTAGTTAACCATACGGATTTACGGTAAGATCATGCACTCTTGACTTCTATTTAACCATAGTTGAACGCCATGACGATGCATAGAAGCCCCAAATCATATAAATCACTAAATCCCAACCAAAATATTAACTTTGATGCCATTTGTTAAGAAATGAGGACCAAAGGGAGGACAAAGTTTAGATTGTTACATTAGTGGTAAAATTTATTTTCAACTTAAAAATATGATCCTATGATTTATTGGCAACTTTCTGCGCAAATGTATTTTTAACTATCCATATCGGACTAGATCTAATTCTTTTGCATGGCTTCGTATAATGGCCTTTATAATGTAATAAATGGTTCATCTTTTCTTGTTTGAAGCATTATGGTTAAGAAACCAATAAGCTCAACACATACAGTGAGCTAGATTATAAACCGACTCAGTTTTGGGAAAAATTATTCTGTGCGGAGACCGGTCGTAAAACGTCATCCGAAGACCAAGCAAAATGCACCACATCAGTGGTATCGAACAATACCGAGCACATGTGTGACATGACGCATTCTGGTTGGTCTCCAGACGGCGTTCGGCGTCCGCACAGAATAACTTTTCCAGTTTTGGGTTATTGTCTTGTGATCGATAACCATACTGAGTTGAACTGTGTTTTGTTGTTGATTAAGGCTTTGTTTGGGACAATTTTCTTTCTACTTTCTAAAATAGTTTTCTAGCACAATTTTTTTTTTTGAATTATAACTTTTTTTACTAAAAAGCTGCTTTAGAAAACAGTGAGAAAGCTGACCCAAACAAAATCTAAGGCAGATGATTATCTCGCAAAGTTATGTTAAAGATTATTATGGGTGTTGTAAGAGCTGCTGTTTAGTATTAAAAAAAAATAGTCATAACCCTAATATGTGTTGCACATAATTATAAAAAATATATATATGGGTACAAAAATAATTTATTTTGCACATAATTATTTTTTATAGACTTGTTTGTTAGTGTTAGAAAAGTTCAACATAATCACATGAAAATAGAGGGAGGCCAAGAGGCTTTCCAATTTTTTGAGGGGCAAAGTGCATGAAAAAAAGGTCGGCTATGGACAAAAAATAAAATTAAGGATGAGCAGATTACAAATAACCCTTACAAATAACTCAGCAGTGCACAATTCCGCCCTTGACTGTTCCTTGTCCGGAATATTATTACCATGACTTCTTCCTGTTCTTTAGCTTTTATTACATTCCAGAAATGTTTAATGTCCATCGTATAAACTATATTGTGCACTGTAATGGATTATGATGAATATAATCCTCTATTTTCCATTATGTTTTTTTCCTCTTTGCTTTTATCATCTTTTATTTATGGTTGATTTCATGTTATCAGAGCCAGGTTGTCTTTGAAGCAAGAAGATGCACAATCCATCTCTGGTGAGCGCAGGGAAGTTGAGATCCCTACAAATGCCTCTCAATCCATACCAACAAGTTCATCCATTGCAGTTCTTCAATTTATTCTGAGAAATTCTCTCTTCAAATCATTGCCATAAAGCTAAACGGCCATTTAATGGATATTGAACTCAATGTAAGGAGTAATTAATGTGTCCGGACACCGAATGCGTCCAGAGACCAATAACAGAGCGCCACGTCACTTGGGCGCTCGGTACCGAACACTCGGTATCGCTCGGTATTCATCCGGATTTCAGTTTTTTTATCCGAACATAATAACTTTTCCAATGTAAGACAGCATCAAAGAGTCATACTTATACTATTACACTTTTTTGGAGCCCTATGTATATAAAAATTACCTATAACTTTTTACAACTTTTTGTACAACTCGATCTAGATACATTCTAGGCACTTTATATTTGACAAGGACTTTGTACTGAATATCGAAGAGTTGGGATGAAATGCAAGTTGTATCTTTTTTTTTAATATAAAATAAAATTATATTTAATATATAATAAGTGTTTTTTTAAATGAATATTACATAAGACAATAATGAATTATAGATGACAATGTCAGAATATGCCTTATTATTTTTAAATTTATATTGAGATTAGTATTACTCATGATATTAAAAATTATATTAATTTAATGCAAAATAAAAAAAATGGCATTTATTTTAACGTAAATTTTATCATAATATTTTGATGTAATTTTTTTTATTAAAGTTTCAAATATTAGAATTTTTGTATGAATTTAAATGAGGTGAATATAGATGCATTTTTTAATTTCTTATTATTAAGCCTACTCAATGTGATTTTATTAGAAAATATTTCTGTGAAAATATGAATTTTATTAATTTTCTTTGGAGGGAAACTAAATTTGGAAGTTTTCTAGCCGTTGAAAGTGAGGCTAGGATGGTAATTTCACATCAATCCTACCAATTTTATTATTAGTGTTCAAGGTTTAGTTTGTAATTCTCAATTACAAAGGGCTTATATAAGAAAAATACACAGTGAAATATTTTAGCATTTAAAGTTTGAACTCCATTGCTTGATAGATTAAAAAAAATCTTGTGAGTGGTTTCGTTATGAGATCATTGATATTTTTTAACATTATCTCACTATTTAATATGAAAGAGTAAGTGAGATCTTTCAATTTTTTTATAAATAATTCTCATAATATAAAATTTAAAATAAGTCTCATTATTTTTTATTTATTAAATCAATAAGCTCCTTATAATAAAATATTATTTGGGCTCACTAAATTTTTTTAAGATTATTTACATGTTTCATATAATATAATTTTGGCATTTTTAAAATGTGCAAATAACAATAAAAAATGATTTTTTTGCTATTTAAATCGCTGTCTATTCCTATTTTTAATAAGAATTTGTGATTGCTTAGGAAAACTTCCGTATTAGAATATTTTTTGAAATCATTAAATCTATTTTAAAATAAATATCACATATAAATAATTTATTTTATACCTATTTTATAGCATATTTAAATATTTTAAAGCCTATTCTAATTTAAAAATTAATTACGATATCTAGCCAAATTCTTTTTTAAATCTGTAATCTATTAACATTTTATAATACTCTAGTTATTTAAATCGCTGCAAATTAAAAATTATTGCAGCTAATTAGTTGCCCTGCTTTTATATCTATATATATAATATGAATAAATATTATTTTTAACCACCCACTTAAGTAAATTAATGTTTAAATTACTTTAAAAACACTTGTTAATGAAATAAATTGTCATTTTTTTTACAATTCCTATCTATAATATAAATCATCATAACATAAATTTAATATTTGAATGCCAAAATATAGCTTATTATGTGTAAAATAAAATATTTTTTATAAATTAAATAAATATTTTATTTGTTCCTTTAAAAATAATTATGTAAATATATAACCGAGTTTTATTTTTTTATCTATTTTGGTCAAGTTAAATTTTTTAATCAAAATTATATAACCATGTTATTTATAAAGTGTTTTCGAGTGAGAAAATTTGGTTTGAATGCAGTCTTTATCATAAAATCTTGAATTTATTTTGAGAATAGTACATTTATCGCAAAATATATCTAAGGTTTTTAAAATTTATCATGATTTTATTTTAGTCAATATATTGTCACATAATTTTTTTCCCAATTTAAATTTAGTAGGGATTTATCTAACCCCTTTTCATGCAGAGAGAGGATGTATTTTCAAAATCTTTCATTAGACAACTCATATTAATTCTCTCTATTACAGACTATTCTTTTAGCATTTGAAGTTAAATACCCTAATGATATCAAATTTACTTAATTTGTGCTCGTTAGCTAAATCCGAAGTCTCCATTTAAGGCAAATTCACACACAGAATGCATACATAAAGACTCGAACCCAAGACGCATAAACTCTCAACCAACAGGTCAAGATGAGGTGTGTAAATCCAAAGTCTCAATGAGATTGTTTTGTCATCCCATTAATGTCCCACAATTTATAATTAATAATCACGATTTTTATTATAATTTATTTCTTAATTAAAAAATTATATATAATAATATTATTATTTTATAAAATTTCCGTGTGAATTTCAAGCAGAGAAGCGCTTTCCAGCTCGAGCTGGCCCAGTCCGCGCCATCTCGAGCTGGCCCAGTCCGCGCAAGTACATAAGGATTTCTGGTGGCGGCCCACGATGGCCTTCAGAACTTTATTATAAACCACCGCTAACCTACCAAACAAGAAATGCCACATGTTTCATGTTTAAGGCTTCAAACTTTTTTTATTTTATTTTATTTTATTTTTCAAAGAAAACGAATTATATGAATATCTTTCCAGCCATGAATAATGGTCTGCCAACTGCCGACTTTGCTTAAATTAAATAGTAATGGGTTGGAAACATTTTTAAATTAAAATCGTTTAATAAAATTTAACATGAAAAAAAATAGTTAGTGATTTGCTTAGGCAACAACTGGCTCTGAGCCTCTGACATGATGAGGGGAGAAGTTGGATGTGGCGAGGGAACTTTTATTACATCCAGTGAACGTACGCACCTCTACGTTCGGTTTTAGATCAAAACAGCGCAATACCGAGTTTTTTAACTCGGTACAACTCGGTACTCGGTACTCGGTATTGCGTTTTTTTTTCCTAGATCCGAACGTAGAGGAGCGTACATTCACCGGATAAAATAAAAGTTCGTGGCGAGGAGCCGAGCTGGCGGGAGGTGGTGGCGGATGAGCTGGGACGGTTAGAAAGTCGGTTATTGGGTAAACAACTTGCCAAGTTGTTAACCCTTTGCATGACAGGGTGGCAGGTTGGGTTGGGTCGGGTTATTCGGGCGCGGGGGCTACTCGGGCGACTGGAGTCAGACAAGCAGGAGTCGAGTCGAACGGGCAGGCGAGTCGGTTGTAAAAGCTGGCGAGGTGTTCACTCAAATTTCCTCCTTGATCCTTTAGTCACCAAGCATACCTCAGTTCTCCTAGCTTCCGTGCTTGCCAACAATGAGCTTCGACGAGCCCCATTCTCGCACAATTATTTTTTTTTTCTCAATAGATTTTTTTTGTAAGCAACATTTATAGAATTGCCATTTTTTTTTCGGGATTTATCACATTGCCTGAAACAAAGTTAAGTTTATTTGAATTCCTAATATCTAGCATCATCTCTTCAAATGGAATTTTTATTCTGTGCTGACACTGGATGTAGCTCTACATATGGAGTCCAATAAAATCGCGACACTTGGCATGTACACATGGATATTAATTTCTATTTCGTTTTGTGTTTTTTTTCTTACTAGACCGACTAACCTGATCCAAAATATTCATGTTCAAATTTAGGGTTTTCAATTGTTGTTCTTTTTTTTTTTTTAAATGAAATACTGCGAAACTTCAATAATTTTTAGGATTTTAGCTCAAAATACATTTTCATAGTTGCTGAGAAAGAAGAAACGAGGAAAAAGTAATGAAGATGACGACTGGTTTGGAGGTGGAAAAGCCGATGAAGATAACACTATGCAAACACTAGAAAGATGAAGGGGAATAACTAAAGTTGAAAGAAGAACGTGTTGCATGAATGATAGTTTTTTTCTGTACAATTAGGGAATATGGTGGGGGTTCAAAGGAAGCAGGGCCCCTTGGCAGGGGTCCCTGCCCGTTGGCATGTTGTTTATTTTTTTTTAAGAGTAATTTTGAAGTTCTATTTATTTTCAAAGTTTGAAATTCGTTTGTACTCCGTGATTTCTATTTCATTTTGTTTTATTTTAAAGTTTTCTCATCAGTTTCACAAATATGTATCACAGAAACTTTAAAGCTTACTTAGCTTGTTTATATGTCTGTTGCGTCCTGGAGTATTCGCGACGGTAGAGAAATATTTAGTTTAACGTCTTAGCATTGTACGAAGATCCAGCACACAAACAGATAAGTAAGAGGGTGTAGCATTCATAAGAGACACCTAATTTTTGGAGTACGTATCAATGTCCTAGCTTCTCGGTACACAGAATGTGCACTAGGTACTGCTCTGTACCAGCTAGTAAAAAATATAATCATAATAGAATAAGGAATAAAACTCACAATTGTACCGACAAGTTCCGAGCATGGTACTGAGCGTTACGAAGAGGTACCGAACAATACAAACCGGTAATGAGCAATACCGAGTGGTACCGAGTTACGGTACCAAGAGATATCAAGTTTCGATATCGAGCATGGTATCGAGCTCTCCAAAGAGGTACCGACCATTACCGATCTATATCGAGTGGTACAAGTTTCGATACCGAGCGGTTCCGAGTTTCGATACTGAGCGGAACTAAGCATTGGTACTGAGATTTCATCGATATAAACATTGAATTGATATTATGTGAAAAATTATGTTCGATATCGTTGTGTCCAATCATATTGATCTAGATGTAAGAAATCTGATTAAGAAATAATTAGTTGTTTAGTATTGCTTATTGAGAGGTATCGAACGGTACCGAGCAGTATCGAGATGTACTGAGCGTTGGTTCCGAGAGGTACCGAGGGGTACAGAGCAATACTGAGCATTAGTATCGAGATGTAAAATATCAAAATAAACAAAAAATCACATAAATGAATGCAGTGGTACATAACACATTTTCAGTTTAGTTAAAATGTCTACTGATGCAAACCAAAATTTCAATATCACAACTGTTGCGTCCTGGAGTATTCGCGACGGTAGAGAAATATATGGTTTTAACGTCTTAGCATTGTACGAAGATCCAACACACAAGCAGATAAGAGAAAGGGTCTAGCATTCATAAGAGACACCAAAGTTTTTACGTGGAAAACCCTTGAAAAGGGGGAAAAACCACGGGGCCTGGCCCAGTTTGAATGAATCCACTAGTATTTGTAGTCGATTACAAATGAGGCCCTTCCTTAGGAGAAGGCCTTGGATTGATGTAGCAAATGTACATCATATAGATTGCATTACATGGTAGGAGTTACATATACAGGTTTGTTTGGCCTGAAGGACCGTAGTCGGCAGGAGACCGGGGTCAGAAAGATCGTTGTCTATTGATGGAGGTCGGAAGGACCATAATAGGCGATGAAGGCCTGAAGGACCGTAGGCGGTAGGAGACTGGGGTCTGAAAGACCGTGTCTGGTGATGGAGGTTGGAAGGACCATAGTAGGCGACGAAGGCCTGGAGGACCGTAGGCGGTAGGAGACTGGGGTCTGAAAGACCGTTGTCTAGTGATGAAGGTCGGACGGACTGTAGTAGGCGACAGAGGTCAGAAGGACCGTGGGCGGTAGGAGACTAGGAGTCAGGTGTCAGTCCCAGTGTCACTTGGAAGATCGAATGTTGATGGTCTGGCCTTGAGTAGGACGTCGGGTCTTAAGCAGGACGTCAGGTCTTAAACAGGACGTCGGGTCTTCAGCAGGACGTCGGGACTTAACGTCGGGCCTTGAACAAGACGTCGGGTCTTTGGCAGGACGTCGGGGATGAACGTCGGGCCTTAAGGTGGTGGTCCGGCGAGGTTTTGTGGTGGTCCGACGAGATTCCTGCGGTGGTCCGGCGAGGTTCTGCGGTGGTCCGGCGGTGGTCCGGCGAGATTCTGCGGTGGTCCGGCGGTGGTCCGGCGAGATTCTGCGGTGGTCCGGCGGTGGTCCGGCGAGATTCTGCGGTGGTCCGGCGGTGGTCAAATCGGAGTTCGGATGCTCCCGAAATTAAATTTTGAAGTTTCCAACTAGCTTTTTGTCTCGAGATTCGCATCCGATCAAGATAATTTTTGCATGGCGTATCAACAACCAATATAACATATACATATGAGTACATAGCATACTTTATTTAAAGATATGGTGTTATATTATCAGTGGTTTTTTTTTTCCAATAGTCATCTGCAATGGAAATTGAAAAAAAAAAAAAAACATCAATAAAACAAAGCATATTCATCTTTCCCCTTAAGTTTACAAAAAAAAAAACTATCAATATACAAATAATACTTCAAAATTTCATATTCCCTAAGTGTATAGAAAAAACTATTATTCCTCATTTGTTCATCGATTTTTCCTACAAACCAATCTTCATCTTCATCAGTTTCTCCTCCTAACCAATTTCCATCTCATCGACTTTTCCTTTATTCAGACTAATCTTCATCTTCATCAGCTTATCCTCGTCCAAACAAATCTTCATCTTCATAACCTTGACCTCCTCCAGACCAGTCCTCATCTTCATCGCCTTGACCTCCTCTAGACCAGTCTTCATATTCATCACCTTGGCCTCCTCTAGACTAATCTTCATCTTCATCGATTTTCCCTCATTTTCTTTCTCAGCATCTATAAAATATTTTTGTGCTGAAATCCTAAAAAAAATAATGTTTTCCCAGCATTTCAATTAAAAAAAGAGCGCCAAAGCTCATCCCTAAAATTTGAACAAGATTTGTTCTGAGCCGGGTCAGTCGGACTGGCAAAAAAATTTTAAGTAAGAAATATAAAAGAATATCCACCTGTACAATACATGTTTCACGATTTTATTGGAGTCTTGATACAACACTGCGTCCGGACTCTATACCTAATAAAAATTCCCACATATGAGGACGACCAAAAAGACCACAAATATTCTCTTGAAGAAATTCTAATGCCTCAAGACAACAATTTCCACTAAAAACTTGAAAACACAATCGAGAATGATCTAACATTGCTAACAACATTTTTTTGAGACAATTTTCTTAATGTTTTTCAAAGCAGTTTTTTATCAAAAAAAATAAAAATAAAATGGAAAATTCTAATCACCCTTCCCCGCGCCAAAAAAAAAAAAAAAATCTAAATGTTATAATTCTAATAGGCAAAACTCATAAAAAAATTACCAAAATTGTCCAAATCATCAAAATTGAAACATTGAACATAAAATTATAAGCATCGATTCCAACACGTCACCTCCTCATTTTACTCACATAGTCAAAGGAATGAGAATGTTGCCCCTTTCCAAGTGGCAGCTTCTTATGCATTATCAGCCAAAATTTATATATAAAAAAATAATAATTTTATTATTTTTTAGACAAGAACATTATATTATTTTTAAAAAAAATTTAAAAAAATTCAAACAACCGTGTGGGGTCTATGAATTAGTGGTGTCAAACTGACTTATGAGCCAGCTCAAACTTGAGCCAATCTCGACTTGGCTAGTTAGCTTGCAAGCCGTAAGAATATAGGAGTTCAAATATAAAACTATTAAAAATATATAAAAAATAAATCTCATTTTCTTATATCAATTGTTCTTTTATTATTTATCTTTAAGAATATTACTAGTTATTATAAAAATTATTTGAATCATAATTATTTTCTCTCTTTGATTATAAGCAGCAAAGCATCCACTCGAATTCGTAGAATTGAGTCGAGCCTAGGTTGAGCCACCCCTAGGCTCGACTCAATTAAGTTCCCTGCTATAGAGAAATCATGAGCGGAGGCTGAACATAGCTCTACGTCCGGTGACAAATCAGGTTGCAGCCATCTCAGTCGCAGTACCGAGCAATACCAAGCCGTGGTATCGAGCAAGGGGTGACATGACGCATTCTGATTGGTTTCTGAACGTCGTTTGTAGTCCGCACAAAATAATTAATCCCTACACTATGAATCCTAACGACAGCTTATTAATAAACGTATATTTAATTACAAAATTAATCTCCAAACTTAACAGAAAAATGGAGCCAAATATGAGATTTTCAGAACGTTTGGACTTAAATTATATTTAATTATGCAATTAGCATTTTTTAAACGAAATAATAAACAACTCTTGGCCGGTTAGTTTTACTAGATTTGTCCTCTAATCTGCAACTTTCTTTACTTTAAAAAGAATAAAAAAATATTTTTTTTTTTATTTTAAGAATATAAAATTGATCATGAAAGGTAAATGAAGATTTAATTAATAGAGCAAGAGTCAAAGAGACACGAACAGTAACTCCACTTGCCATGCCACTAATCCCCACCATCCCATATTTTATTCCTTGACTTTGATTTTTTTTTTAATTTAAATAAATGATCTATATATTTTTTAAAATTTTTAATTAAATCACAATCATGTCATTTAGTGTAAAAATTGTTTAATAATTGATATTATTTTTAAAAATAATGCTATTTTTAATTTAACTATTTCAACCTTTTTTTTAATTTTATTTGAAATTTACACTAGTATTTGCTGTAAAAAAATTACAAAATTAACAAATTTTGGGATCAATTCTTCTTTATTTTTTATTTTTTCTAGTTTTTCTTTTGAAAAATAAAACTCATTATTTAATTGAGTTATTTTAAATCTTTATTATTAAAAATTGAGATTTAAATTCAAAAGACTATATCTTGATATAAAATGAGAGCTAAAAAAGAAAATTTATATTACATGTAAGTAAAAAGTTTTCAATCATATGACATCAACTTTGTTTGGAACAGCTTTTGATCACTATTTTGGGTGATTTTAAAAAAAAATTTATGGTGAAAAATTGTTATAGAAAACATTAAGAAAATTGTATCAAACAAAGGTTTAGATTTTGTTTGGGACGACTTTTTTATTGCTTCTTAAAATAGTTTTCTAGTTTAAAATTTAAAATTTTTATTCTAAAATGCTACTTTAAGAAGCAGTAAGAAAGTCGTCCCACACGAAGTCTTAGGCTTCATTTGGGACAGCTTTCTTACTGTTTTTTAAAACTGCTTCTTAGTGAAAATTTTGAATTAAAAAAATTTTGATACTAAAAAACTACTTTAAAAATTAGTAAGAAATCCATGGCCTTAATGTCAAAGTAAAGCAAAATCCTTTATTAAATAGGGAAACAAAGTGGCCATGTGAAGAAAACATGAAAGAGGCAAAGGAAGCTAGAAGGCTTAAAAAAAGGAGTACAATGAGCCTATTTTGCTCTCTACTGGCTAACTTGATAGAGGGCAGAGCTCAATTCTTTCTCTTAAAAATAATCATAAAGTATCTACTAACAAAGGAAAAGAAGTTGGATTCATTGAACTAAGAATTAGAAAGTCTAAGCCTGAAAGAGAGAGACAAAAGGCTGTTACTTCACAAGCTCATGACTAAGAGAAATTATTAGGTACGGAAATCAGACGGAGAGAATTGTCCGATTTTCTCTCTATCTATAGTAAAAATGAAGTTACTGTAGCAACTGTGCTTTAACTGCACTTTCACTGTAGACAGAAAGAAAATCGGACGGTTCTCTATATCCGATATCCGCACCTAATAATTTTCGTCATGAGAAAGTGAAGTGGAGGTGGAAGATAAGATTCACGTTTCAAAAGAAAGGATAGAAAGCAGAGACCAAATTCACATGTATTTCTATGAGATTCTCTAGAAAATTATGGGAGTCAACACAGTTTTCATAGCAGAATGCGTCTGGTATTCTCATCTAGAGAGTAGGAGCTTTTTCTGAAAGTTTTTGAAGCCTAAGTAGGCTTCTAGAGTCAGAATCCTGAGATTATCTTGATATTTCTATCAATTTCTCTAAAAAAATCAATAGGAGAATATTATTATTTTTTAAATTAAACCATTATTTATAATTTATCGCTCACCGTTTTGAGAAAAAAAAACTATCAACTAGAACAGTGAGCTGGATAGAAATGACAGTGTTCAGTACTCCGACAGTTCTGTAAGAGTGGCAGTTTTTGAATATAATGAGTCAGCATTTATAACCTTCCACATCTAAGTCAAAATCTATCCATTAACTGCATATCATCATCTTCATTCTGCTTTATCAACATCTTTAAGACTTGCAGTGGAAAGATTCAATTTTTGCCATTTGTCAGTTTCCCACTGCTCGCAAAAACCAATCCTGCCTCTTATACTTTCCACCCCATCGTCCTCTTCAGCCCCTCCATGCTTCTTTTCTCCCCCTACCACTTGTTCAGACATGGCAGCCTTCCAAGCCTCTTCTTATGATCCTCCTTTCTCACAAAATTACAGTTTTTTGTTCTCTGCTTCAGCTGACGCAGAACACTCTTGTAGTAGCCATGAAAGCAGAGTCACAGCGGAATGTGAGCTACCGCTTATAGATTTGAAAGACTTACAGTGTGGAAATGAAGAGGAGAGGATGGATTGTGTTGCTGAGATAGCTAATGCTTCTTCAGAATGGGGATTCTTTCAGGTGGTGAACCATGGAATCAGCACAGAGCTTTTGAAGGAGACAAGGAGAGAGCAGAAGAGGCTTTTTCATAGGCCGTTTGAGAAGAAGGTTGGATCAAAGGTGTTGAATGAGTCTTATAGGTGGGGGAATCCTACCGCTACTTCACTGGATCAGTTCTCGTGGTCAGAAGCCTTTCATGTTCCTCTTTCTAAGCTTGCAGAGGATGGTGGTTGCTATGAAGACGAGTTCAGATCTCTGAGGTTGTTTATCTTTCTTTCAGCACCCCTTTTCAAATTTGATCATCATGAAGAAATTTGTTTTGATATGCCATATATCATTTTATCTCTAAATAAATCAAATTACTTTTTATTAAAATCTTTCAGATCGAATGAATCAGAAGGGTTGGCTGACCAAACTTATTTGATTGTCAAGCTTTCATTATAATTTTGGTTGGAAAACAATCTTGTTGAAGAAGAATTCAGTTGTGAATGAGAATCAAAAGGATTCAATCATGAGTTATATTGCTAAATAGAGAGAAAAACAGCTATCTCAGTATATTCTAATTAAATTTTTAAATTTTTTTTGCTAGAACAAGTCCCAAAGTTATTGAAAATCATTAAGATTAGTGAAATATAAAGATAAAGCTTTGATCAGTGTATTAGTGAATATAGATGCAGTTCATCTTGATTTGTTGGTTGGGAGCTTTGACTATCAACTAAGAGATTTTGAATTCGAAGTTTGTATATGTGATGTGTGCATGAGTTTAACTAATTGGTTCAAAAATCCCCACAAAAAAGAAAAAAAATATATTTTTTAATTGATTTCATGTGTTATGCACATAAGATGATACGCCAAATTATTTGGTGACATTAAATCCTGTTATTCTGAACAAAATCTTAATTTGACCCTATTTGATTAAATTCAATTTGCTAAATACTATTATTGAAATTAATGAATAATTTAAAATTTTCTCTCACACAAATCTTAATTTCTCAAACAAAATAATCAAATTGTTTTCATGTTTTAATTCTCTCAAAATCTATTAAATTTTAATTTGCTCAACTAACTAAATCTTCCTTTGAGAATAATTATATTTATATCCAAACATCCCCATAAATTTTCTAGAAGGAAAAGACAAGGTTGATCACTTCAATTGTTCTACTGAATTGCCCCCCTATTTTCCCTCCTTTGAGCTATTCAAACTATTTTCTATTCTTCTACTTCCAGGGAGTTGATGCAGAAGGTTGCAGGCTCCATGTCAGAATTGGCGAGGATACTCGCCGGTGTTCTTGCCGAAAACTTGGGATGTCATGAAGACTTTTTCGCCGAAAATTGTAGCGAAAACACCTGCTTTCTCCGCCTGAACCGATATCCATCATGTCCATTTTCGCCCGAGACTTTTGGTCTTATGCCTCACACAGACAGCGATTTCCTAACAATTCTCCACCAAGATCATGTCGGCGGTCTCCAATTGATGAAGGATTCAAAATGGGTCTCTATCAAACCAAACCCAGAAGCTCTCATAGTCAATATTGGGGATCTCTTTCAGGCATTTCTTTGTCCCCTTTTTTATTAAGTTGCCTCATGTTGTGATAATCAATGACAAGAGATGGCCATAGAATCAGCTTAACAGAGTAAACAAAGTACATAGGATAAGACCTTGTTGCTGCCTTTTCCTTTAAGCAACACTATTTTCTTACTTGAGAGGGATTGGGGACCAGCAACTTTCTTATCTTCAAGAAAGTGACTGATCACATCAATCACTTAGTCTTGATTCGCTATTGATCTTCATTTATCTTTATTATTAGGACTGTTAATTTATGTCAACGATTTAGAATGAAATAAACTTGGTCAGCATGATAAAGCACACTGAATATATGGGCGAATTATTACGTCCGGTCACCGGACCGTCCGGACACCAATCCAGACGCGCCACGTCACCCGGGGTCCAGTTTAATTGGGTGACATAGCGCGTCTGGATTGGTGTCCGAACGAATCCGGACACCGGACGTAATAATTTTCCGAATATATGAGAAGTAAAAGAGCAAAGAGCAATCAACTGTTGGAAGCAAGCTAGTATCGGAAAGTGGACACAACTTATCGTCTAGAGGCGAATCAGGTGCAGCCACGTCATCCAATACCAAGCAGTACAGAGCTCAGTACCGAGCAGTACTGAGCCTCGGTATCGAGTAGGGGGTGACGTGGCGCATTTTTCATTGAGCTCTGGACGGCGTTCGACGTCCCCACAGAATGATTCATCCGGAAAGTGACCCTAAATACCTGAATCCAATTTGATTTGCTATGATTTTGAGGTTTATTACTAAAATTCATCCTTTTTCTAGATTTTCAAACTTCACTTTGCTTTTGTTTGGAACAACTTTTCACCACTAATTTTTCGTTGTTTTTAAGAATTTTTTGTACTAAAAAACTGTTGTAGAAAGCAATAAGAAAACCGTCCCAAACGGAATGTGCTGCCAACCTGAATGTAACTTGTGTTCTTTTAACGAAATCCGGCCTCGGTTTCGGGCTTAACTCAAATTTATGTTGAATAACAGGCATGGAGCAACGATGTGTACAAGAGTGTGGAGCACAAGGTGATGACCAACAGTAAAGTAGAGAGATACTCCATAGCTTACTTTCTTTGCCCTTCATATGACTCCATCATAAGTAGCTGCAAGGAGCCTTCTCGCTACAAGAAGTTCACTTTCAAGGAGTTCAGAAGACAAGTGCAAGAAGATGTCAAGACAACTGGGTATAAAGTGGGGCTCTCAAGATTTCTTTTATAGAATTGTAAGTTCTATTTTTATTGGCTTACAAATGAGATAATCTGCAAATCTGAAACAAAAATGATCTTCAAGAACTACTGTGTTGTTAGACTAACAAAAGAAAATTAATGCACCTAACCCCCTTTCCATGTTGGGAAAGAACCATTCATGTTTTTGTAAGCTTTTGCTTCAAAAATAAGTGATTGAGGAACTTTGGACAGCTGCTTCACTTGTTATTTCTAGGATTTTTCTTCATGTTGTGATACTGTAAATGACTAGTTGTGTGATTAAGATTTCA
Organism: Dendrobium catenatum; assembly: GCF_001605985.2. NCBI lineage: Eukaryota > Viridiplantae > Streptophyta > Magnoliopsida > Asparagales > Orchidaceae > Dendrobium > Dendrobium catenatum. The sequence goes on along the minus strand of NW_021318492.1, from coordinate 194,215 downwards.
TTTTGTAATGCTTTTTCTCTATATATTGCAATGTTTTTTCTGTTAAAATTTCTGTAGAAAGAAAGAAAAAACCCTCTATATCTCTTATTTCATGATTATTTCATGATTAGGGATAATATATTGTGGAGCTTTTTGTTTGAATATATTTCATCTATTTCTCAGCATAATACAGTTAGAAAGCAGTTCTCTAATGGTGAAGAATTGTTTTATGTCATGTAACAATATAATACACCAATATCCAATGAAACCAAAGTAATTCTTGTTGTGTTATACAAAATTAGAAAGAGGAAGTTATGTTCGGTGGCCTTTTTTTGGCTTGCGGGTTGTTACAAGTTTCATTTGTTGTTTGTTGATGGTTGTTTCTGTCTTGTTATCTCCAATGGATGGTCCTTGTCTGACGGCTGGGTAGTTGCATGATGCTCCCATTTCTGAGTCTGACTTTCGTCTTCGCCTTTCTCTAGCGCTGTAATTGGTTCTATTTGTTTTTGATCCGTGTTGTATTATCTTTTTATTGAATGCAATGGAACTTTGTCCACTTTTATTAAAAAAAAAAAAACGAAAGAGGAAGTCATGCAAAAAATCCACTAAAGTTAGCCTTGTAATTGTATCTCATTCATTTATCTCGAAAGATTAACTAAGGTTTTATTTGGGATAACTTTTTACTGCTTTCTAAAGCAGCTTTTCAATACAAAACTTTTAGTAAAAAAATTTGTACTAAAAACTGATTTAAAAAATAGTAACAAAGCCGTCCCAAACATAACCTATAGCTTCATTTGTGACGACTGTTTTATTGATTTCAAAAGTAGCTTTTAGCATAAAAATTTAATGGAAGCAGCGAAAAAATAATGACCAAAAGTTATCCCAAACGAAGCTTAAATCTGGCTGGCAAAACTCTTTTTATTACCAGCTTTATCTTAAATATTTTTGGTTGTTTATAAGAAGAAAATGTGTAACAAAAAATTCTACAATATATGCTCAGTTTTTTTTTTTTTTTGATTTTGTGATCATGAATACTATAGTTACATAGCAGCTCAGCCATCTTTTAAATTAACAGTGAAATTAGAGAAGATCAAGAGAGTGCTTTATGGCATTCAAAGACTTCAAATGAAGCTTGAGATTTAGGTTTAGCTTGGAAATTTTTTTTTTGCTGCTTTCTAAAATATTTTTTTAGCATAAAAATTTTTTAAATTAAAAAATTCTACACTAGACTAGAAAATTGTTTTAGGAAACAGTACAAAAACTGTCCCAAACGAAGCCTTAATTGGATAGATGACTTTATTGAGATTCTTGAGGACTCATAATGGCACATCATAACAATGAATCACACTCCAATACTTAAATTCTTAAATCAAAGATGCAAACACAATTTTTCAAACATAAAGCATCCAACTTCTATAACCTTCTCACTACTTCTGATGATCAATTCATTGCTTTAGGTTTCGTTTGGAATAACTTTTTTACTATTTTCTAAGGCTGTGTCCTAACACAATTTTTTTTTTTAAATTAAAAAGTTTTTGTAATAAAAAATTATTTTAGAATACAATAAAAAAATTCTCCCAAACGAAATCTATTCAATGAAGCCTTAATAAACTCTGATGATTAGTTCTATGACTAGGCTCTAAATGGGGTGAATTATTACGTCCGGTGACCGGACTTCCGTACATCCAATCCAGACACGCCACGTCACCCAAATATACTGGGACCCGATGTATTTTGGTGATGTGACGTATTTGGATTGGCGTCCGGCCGAATCCGAACACAGGACATAATAATTTTCCTCTAAATGGACACTTACAAGATATTTATAGAAGAGTTAAAAAAAAATTTTGCCCCTCCTAAAAAACTCTTTTGTCCTAAATATTTATATATTCTTCACATTTTGTTTAAATATTCTCTTTCATACTTTTCATGACAGTTTAATTACACCTTTTTTTCTTTATTTTTCTTACTTAAAATTTTTAAATAAACTTTTAGCAATATATAGATATATAATTTTTTTTTTTGTATTTGTCCCTCCTCAAAATTGAAGCCGGCTCCGCCCCTGGAGTGAAGGCTTCAAAAGACCTGCTGGCGACCACTGGTCCAAATTTACCTATTAGCTTTCGATTCAGCTCACTAAAAAATATTCATATTTGTCGATTCAGATTTTTACTCAAATTGAAAGTCAAACTCTGCACAATATTCCTCCATTATAGATTTATAGTCATGCATGCAAGTGAAATTATTTGGGCATAATTTTCTAAGGAATGTCTATAAAATATCAATTAGAATACACATACTACAAAGAAAAAACATTTTAGAATTACATGACAAATAATAAAATAATAAATTTAAAATTGTTGTATATAAATTTATTATAAATTTTAAAAATTTTAAATGAAAAATAAAAACAACTAAACTCCAATAAATGTAGCATAATTAAGTGCTCAAAATATAAAAGATAATATATTACATCAGCAGAATAAATTTTCTACAAATTAGAAGAAACTGATTAAATACTTATAAATAATAGTCATTCAAAAAATAAATATTATGATAAATTAAATTATTTTCTTTTAGTTTTGATATTGAATAAGTCGCAATTTGTATTGTACTCCTAAAAGAGATCAGAAACATATAGTATTCATCATTTAATTTTTAATGTTTATTCATTAATGTTTTATCAAAATCATTTTGCATTAATTATCAAATTATATATATAAGTCTCAATTTAAAACATATATATATATATATATTACTTAAGCATTTTTTGCTATTAATTCTACCCTTTTTGCAATAATTATCAAAATTTGCTAACATTGTTTCTATAACAAGATATAATTAAATAATAATTTACAAGAAATAATAATTATAAAAAACATTAATAAAAATTTCCATAAAATGAAACTTAGATTCTTTTATAAATTAATTATCTTAGAGAATATTCATTTCACATAACATAATAAAAAGACAGTACCGAAATAAAATTATAATTATTATCTAAAAAACAAAACAAACGAAAAAACTGCACCTATCATTCCCTTTAACTTATCTATAAAACAATCAAATAAGCCCGAAGGCTTTGATGCACTTAGCCCTAGTAGCACACTGGCAAAGACTGAACCTTACAAACTGAACTCTTCAAATTTGAGAAATTAGGGATCAAAAGCATGATATGATAGTCCATAATAGCATTCTATATGGATTTTATAGGTCTGACAGTGCTGCAATGAATTTTTGGATTCTTGTTTGTGCTCTTTCCTTGTCTTCTGGCCCGTCCACATCTCCAATGTTGTCATGATACTCCTGCAGCAGCATATATAGTTGATGATTGATGAATAGAAATTACATAAGAAAGATTAGACCAAAATATACAATAAACAAATATATATATATATATATATATATATAAGGTGAGGGTTTCAACTTTCAATTGGAGGGTAAATTATTCTGTGCGGAGATCGAAACCAGAACGCCATCTAGAAATCAATCAGAATGCATCACATTACGGTACCGAGCCACAATACCGAGCACATGGGTAACGTGGCACATTCTGATAGGGCTCCGGATGACGTTTGTCGTCCACACAGAATAATTAATCCAATTGGAGGGAGTAGTTTCACCAAACAAAAAAAAAAGGTAATCACTACCAAGGCATAAAACCCTAGATTTTGTCTTCAATTATGCATGATACCATTCGTCTATTCAAGCTTTCTATTTTGAAGGAGCTTAGAAAAAAACTATCAAATATATCAAGTAACCAACAAACTAAACTCAGCTTATGCAATAAAGAGACAAACAATAAAAGAAGTATGATACCCCTTACACTTCCGATATGTGACAGTATAATGCCAGTGCAGGCATGTGTACGAAACTGAAGGGTTTGTGCTTTCACATCACCAAGACCAAGCGGATCGGCATCTTAGTGCAAAGGAAATTTACAATAGAAATGGACAGTTTTTTTAAGTTAGTTTCAAGCATTAAGACTTATCAAGCATGTGAAACCTTTTATAAAAGTTGAATAACTGATTGACCCAGAACCACAAAAATAATTCACTGGCAGATTAGACCAATGATTTTTGTTGCATACAAACAACAACATCAAGCCTTTACGCCACTATGTGGGGTCGGTTACATGAATCATTTTTTTTTCATTGTCTTGTTAAAAGTTAAATTCTCATTTAAATATATTAAAAAATGTTATTTCTAATATTTTCTAACCAAGTATTTTTAGGTCTACCTCTACCTTTCTTAACATAAGTCAAATCTAATACATCTACTCTCCTTAACAAGGTCAGCAGAAGACCAAACCATCTAAGACGACTCTCTCTAATCTCATCTTCCACCGGAGCTACTCCAGCTTTTCATGTATATGCTCCTTTCGCATCCTATCTATAAGAGTAAGGCCACTCATCCACCTGAGCAATCCTCAACTCTGCAACACTCGAACAAATTTTGTTTCATAAGAATGCTAAAATAATGTCTGGCGCATTCTCTGGGAATCAAAGTAGAAAAATTACTAGTAAAAAAATCAAAATCCAAGGGAGTATAATCACTTCATGTAATAATGGAAAGCGCAGAACATACTTGAACAACCAAGGGAAATCCCTGTCTCAAGCTTTTGCATAGCTTGCTAATAGAAAAAAAAAAGGTATAAACAACGGTCAAATTAAATCACAAAATCAGTATCCTTGCTGATAACACCGACATAGAATCTCAAACAAAACATTCAGTGATGCACAAGATAGTTATAAACAAGAACTAATAAAATATTTTATATCATTAGAAATATCATAAGAGTTCTAATAACAAAATTAATAGGGCATTGAAATGCTTAACAATCTGTACCAGAAGTACATCCTTCACATCCTCCTTTGTCAATCTTTGCTGCCGAAGTAGTAGCTCTATTCTTCCCCTCATCTGCTGATGCCTACACAACATGAAATCTAAAAAATATAGACCTAGAACAGTGCATGAAATCTGTAGCTGATGACAGTTGGAAGAAACCATATAAGAGGAAAATAATAACTTACTCAGAGGACCAAAGGTGGCCTAGAATAACAGCAATCAACTGAAAATCCATGAGGGCTTACAATTAGTTATTGAACTAAAAATAAAAAGTAAATCGTCCAAATAGAAAGAGGAACACATAACTTAATCATAGTATAAGGCAGGTAATACAAACATATACTCACTTGGAGAGTGTATAGCCCAGCTTCTAGCTTACGGTTATACTGTTCTTCTTCATCCATCTAAAGAATTTAGGAGAAAATGATGTCACATGATATAATAATAAAATTTAACCAAAAACAGAGAATATCAGATATGATGATTACCTCCAGGTCATCTAGTTCAAGTTTGTTCAGCCGTTCTGTCTCATTCTTAACTCTATCAGAGTACCTGCAAAATTATGGGAGATTACATATTTCTAACCCACAAATTGGCACTAAAAAATAGAGAAATAAACTTGAACTAAAAACGAAGAGGTTCTCAGGACAAGTAATGTGGAAAATCTTTACTTACCGTGAATATAATTCCATAAGCCTATCAATTTTCTCACATTCATTTTCAACAAATTTGCTCAACAGTCTTTCCCTTCTTGAGCCTCTTGTAATGCCAGCTGATCAAACCAAAGATAGCACATATATACCAAAAGTTGACCACAAAATCAAATCATTTCATTAGATTTCAAAAAAGAAAAAAAAAAGAAAAAAAAATATATATATATTATATGAAAATCCCAATGAAAAACTAATTGTATTTCTACCAATAAATAAAATCTATAATACGCAATTAGACGGGAGAACCACAAATTGTCAACAAAACCATAAAAATACAACTGACTGACAAAAAAATGGGTAAAATTGAATGAATAAAATTAATGCTCGAGGCCTGGGTGTTAAAAATTTTTTAATGAATATATAACTTGGATCTCCTTCGCTTCCCCTTCAAAATTTCTTAATGGGCACAACCTAACCCTCCCTCGCACAATGTGCTAACAACTTTTTAATTCTCTCCCCTTAACCGCCACCATCACCATGGATCCCAAGTTTCATACAAGTGCTCTCTTCCTCATCCTCAACAAGCGGATTCATTCCACCTTTCAGCACCACCAAGGAACCAAGTTCAATGCAAGTACACTCTTCCTCATGCTCATCACGGTTCAATCAAAAACAAGGTTTCTCTCTTTCACTCATGACTGGCCACCATCACCACGGATCCAAGTTTCATGCAAGTGCTCCCTCCATCATCATCATATTCATCATGATTAGAATCCAATCAAGAAACTAATTCATTCCACCTTTCAAGCGTATCACCAAAAATACAAGTTTTATTACATCTTTCAAAGTCATCAGCAAGGATGATCCAAGTTTCATACAAGTGGTTTTCCTCATCATGGGTAGGGTTCAATGAAGAAATAAAATAAATCATCTTTCACAGATTACTGCAGTTTATCTTTTTCACATAGACTAAAACCAATCTCCAATGCCTAGCCGGATTAATCTTGGCCAAGCCACCAATCATTTCCACCATAACACATTTCCAAAGCTTGCTATCCAGAATACGTAGGGGTTAAAAATTACCACAAGCACTTTGGCTTACTTTTCCTAAATTGCATGGTTCAAAATTAGCACAAGCCCATCGGCTTGCTCTCATACATCACTAGGGATCATCCATTAGCAGGAGCATTTCTACATTTTCTCCTGCATTTTCAGGGCTATCATTAACACAAGCACTTTTGCTTGCTTACTCTTCTACATCAGTTGGGGTCAATTGGCACTAGAATTTCCAATAGCCTCTTACACATGCAATGGACACTGTCCTTAAGCATAAGCGTAAAGCTTACTCTACTGCAGGTGCAGGAATCATCATCATTGTCATCCTATTACTCTTATTATGTTATCATTCAAGCATTTTTTGCTATCATCATATCCATATTATTTCCTTTAAATTACAACCATGCCATTACATGTTATTCCATAATCCATATCCATAAGATTCATAATATACTACAACAACAACATCAAGCCTTTATCCCACTACATGTGGTCGGCGACACGGACACTACACGACGACACGAACAAGACACGACACCGGCCACACGGACACAAACACGGCGACACGGACAAGACACGACACGGCCACTAGATAAATTGAATACGTATAATATTAAAATAAATTAAAAATAATAAGTCATTTAACTAGAATGTGTGCTTAAAATGATTAATATTATGATTTCAAGAATCGGACGTTGAAGTCGTGTATCAGACATCGAGAGAGAAAACGACAATGCTGTCGAAAGTCGGGCATCGATGTTATACAGTAAGTATTAGGCGTCGATGTCATGAGGGCGTCTGTCATCGATGTTGAGAGGGTGTTGTTCATCAATGTTAAGACGACGTCGGACAAAGATGAGTTGTAAAGTTGTTGGTGTAGAAATTGCTAGAGTTGAGCATAATGTCAAGACAATTTTAGATTTTGATGTTGATATGATTTTGAAATGTCGATGTTGTGATGATGTCAGATGTCAATATTGAGATGACATTGGGCATGATCGTGAAACCAAAATTGCAACCCGCCAAAGAGAAACGAAAATGAAAATATTCGATGAATGGGGTATTGAGTGCGGACGATTGATTTGGTGTTGTGGATAGGAAATAATAAAATTAATTTTTATATTGTATATTAATATTTTAAATAAATAAAATTTTTAAAAACAAGAAATCATATTTTCTAAAAAATTTCATAAAATATTTAATACATGCATGTCCAATTTGTATTTAACATTTTTTTAATCGACGCGTTTTCAGCGTATCAGAGGCGTGTCGGACGTGTGTCGTGTCGGACACTGCACGTCTCTTTGAGAAAAATTTCGGTGCATTATAGATTAAAGCATTCATGAGTTGTGTATCATATATATGCAAATATTATATGAATACAATAAGTATTAAAAATATACAAATTAAAATTAAACTACATCAAATAATATTTTTAAGCAAATATAAAAATACGTTCAATAATAGTAATTTATATCTATTAAAATACTAAAAAATATTCAAAGATATATATGATATAAATAATAAAGCGATGTAAGAATATATAAAAATCAAGAATATACTCGTGCAAAAAGTGCCCAAATAGAGATCGAAAGGCGGAGGAGATACTGTGAAGATGAAGCATTGAAAATATTCTTGAGAAGAAGGTTGTAAGCAAAAAGCTACTAGCACCACCAACAAGAATTAATGAGAAGTGTATAAAAGCTAGCAGAGTGAGCATAAAGAGAAGAACCACCAAAAGGCGAATAGTTCCAACAGAACGAACAAAAAAATCAATGAGAAATAACTCAATGACTACAATAAGTAGTGCGGAGTTACTGTCATGTTGAACTGAATCATAAAATTTGAATAAGGATTTCACTTTGATTAGGAACCTAACGCACAACACTGCGACACGATGCGGTGAAGCAGTGTAACATGAACATTTTTCTATGAGCTTATGCTTCACAGACAAGCAATGCGCAAGGCCAATGCATAACTTCTCTTTACTTGACAAAACTATAATAACTTTCCATAGATAAAACATTCTCTTTAACATGTACTATGTCGGATGTAATCATTATAGTAGCAGTATGAAAGGATTCCATTCATGTGCCATGTTCATATTTAGTTGTAGCTCTCAAAAGCTTCAAGAAACATGTGGCAACATATTTATGAATGCTATAGATATAACTTTCATTTATCATCATGAAACATAAAAACATATGAGGATCAATATAAAGAATTATTTCATATCATAACGCGTCATTTTCATACTCATTCACTTCACATGCTTTATCAACATCATGTCATCATCCATAACAAAACATCATGTAATAGAAGAGCTCTTGCATTATATGTTGAAGAAAAAATTACCCACAGAAATCCATATATATATCATTAGCAAAGCTCTTCCAAGCTCTCCTTCTTCACCTTAGGACTTCACCTAAAACTCCATCACAGCTCTTACAATCTCTCAAGCCTTCAAAATGATAAAATTATGGGCAAGCAATTCCCTTCCAATTTATGTCACCTCCAGCTAAGATCACATTGGCACAAACCATTAACCTAGTCACCAAAAAATGTTATAGACCACCAATGGCAAGCATCTAACTTCAAACTCCAAGCCTTTACTCGTTTGGTAGCTCTCCAAATAAGGTAATTAGAGAAAACGTACTCAGTCATATCTCTGAGTCCAATATCGCATATATGATCCTCACTATCCAAGCCAAAAATCGTACACACAACCTTTTGAATTGTATATACTATCCGGTGATGGATAAACCTAGTGTTAGTGGAGCAAATCCCATTGATGATTGACATTGTAAATAGATGATTGGTTAAAAATAGAACTTAGACATATCCTGCAAAGTCGATATAAAGCTCGAGTTGTGTTATGACAAGGGCACAGTCAATCTTGAGGTAATTCATAATTTGCTAGAGCATAGAGCATAATGAGGCATATTCCTCTATATAAAATTATAAAAACCCCAAAAGAAATGTTTTTGCTTGTATAATTCTTTTACATGCACTTGTGTTCTGGAATTTTCAGTTCAAGGACAATGACATCAAAGTTGACATGGACAGAATTTAAGAGACTCCTAAATGCTTAGCTCTACAATATTAGTCATCAGACATGAAGTAAAACTGAAACAACTAACAAAAAATACGATCATCCCCAATTCAGGATTAAACCACAGATTTCTAAGAGCCATAATTACTTCGGAAATTTCATCAGAGGAAATATCTATATTTATTAAGTACTTCGTAGGGGTTCAAGATGGCTTATGCAGAAAATCAAAGCATTTCTCTGCTAGAAATCAAATGAAAGATAGTTTTAAATCTATTGTAATTGAAGAAAATAGCCAATCCAATAATAATATAGACCAAAAGCATCAGTACAAGGCGTACTAGAAAATTGATTAGCAACAATGAGAGGAAAAAAAAAGATCACATGCCCAACAGAACTCATTGCCAATTCAAAGAAACTCTAAAAAAAAATTTTGGAAGCTTCATCACAAGTTAGATGTCTAAGAAAATAGTTTATCACCACCATTGTTGATGAGATTAAAGAATTTTAGACTTTGAAGAGGTGGCATATTGCTCTTTGATGGAAAATGACAGTAGCAAAGAGATGGAAGGAGGATCCATTTGCCCTCAAAATTCACGTAAAACTGTTTATCATAAGGTGAATAAACAATGCACTGAAAATTTTTTCCAATTACTGGGAAATTTATAATGAGGTGAGTTATGGTTGAATGGTTGATCCTTTAATAGATAGAGATGTTATAAACTTTATAAAGAAATAAAATTAGTTCCACCAAAAGATGTAAGAAAGGTTATCATCAATAAATCTCCACAACAACACCATCAAAGACTACCTAACAAGCCAAAATATTGTTGAAAGCATGCTTGGGAAATGAGGTCCTTCCTGAAAAAAAAATGGCAATATGACCTTTCTTCCAAGAAACAAAAGAAACACAAGGACCTCAAAGCCTGACAGATCCAACAAATGCAACCAAAGTAAGCATAAAATGTAAAATATGTAAAACAAGCGAGATAGGAGAGTTTGTTTCCAACAAAGATAATAATTCTAAAATCCCCACTCATAATTATTTTACCATCTCAAAATTATAGGCATAAGTACCTCAAGGGTAGGAAGCAGCAGCTAATGAAAGTTAGGCAGCATTTCAAGACAATTTGGAAATATGGAACTCCTTCACCTTCATTTTTTATTTCACAAGAGTAGGGGTGTCAAAATCGGGTTGCGGGTTGGGTTCAGATCGACATGATCAAGATCTCATGGTTCCGTTGTTCTGGGAATATTGTAGGTTTCAGTCTGTCAACACTAGTGATCAATTGATCATTGATCATAGTGTCCAAGGAATATGATTAGCAGCTATGGATTGCCTCTTCTTAGGGATCCTGAGTAAACTGAGGTGAATAGATTTTTTTTTTTTTTTGAAGTGGTTAGATGTGGGTTGTAGTTCTATGGTGGTTTAGGGTTCACATCTGTTAGAATACCTAGTGATTAATTATTTTGGGATTTATGACTTCGTTTAAAAGTTAACTGGTTGACTAAATTGGTTTGGGACATACATCTCCATTTAGCAGTTGCCCAAGCTTTGGGTTTTAGAATGGGGCTTACGACTTCCGTTGAAAGTAGCCCGTATGTTTAAATTTGGAACGAGATTTATGGCTTCTATTGAAAGTAGCCAGTAGGTTTAGTTTTAGAACGGAGCTCATGGTTTTGCTTAGAAGTTTGCCCGTATGATTGGGTTTGGAATGGGTCTTACGGCTTCCCTTGAAAGTTGTTTGATTATTTAAGAAATGGGTCTTACTGCTTTCGTTGAAAGTAACCCAAATGTTTAAATTGGTTCAGGGCTTATGGCTTCGTTTAGAAGTTGCCTAAAGGTTTGAATTTGTTTGAGGCTTATGGGGTTTTAGGATAAACTGGATAGTAGGTACTTTAGTTTTACAATTCTTCCTTAACGCTACACTAGCATTTTTTTGTTTCAGAGGTTTCTTTTTTTCATTTCAATTTAGCTTTCAATAATGCAGTTTTGTTACATTATTCTGCTTTTCTTTTCTTGCACTGTAGTTTAATTTACAACATTAATTTTTACTTGTTTGTTTGCAGAAGTTTGTGCTGCTTTGGAGCATATCCAGGAGCATTGGAGCTTGCACGGGATTCAGGATTTTGGAGAGTTTTGTTTTGAGTTTTTGTTTCTGTGTTTGAGAGTTTAGTGTTTTAATTTTAAGAGTTTGGTGCTTTAGTTCGTGTGAGTTTCTTTTAGGTTGGTTTAGTGTAAATACTTTTCTTTTTATTACATTTTATTTGATTTAAATTATTATTTGATCAATTAATTAACTAATAAATTTGAAATTGGTTAATTAATGAATTAAATAATTATAAAGTTATAAATTTTATGATTAATTAAATAATTAGATTTTAAATTTATTTTGAATTGGCTGACTAAGTGTAATATTAAATTACTCAATTAAAATTCAAAGTTATCTTAAAATTGATTAATAGATTTAATTACAAATTTTAATTTTATTAAAAAAAATATATTTTAATTTTATTGATTCATTATTCAATTAATTAGAGAATTTTAAATGGTTTAATTATTCAATTAATTAAATTTTAATGTTATTTCTTAATTTATTAATTAATTAAATGAATTTTAATTTTATTTTAATTAATTAAATTACTTAATTTTAAATTTAATTTAATTAATGAATTAAATGAGTGTTTACATGATTTAATCTTAAATTTTATTTTAAAATTAATTAGTTCATTATTTAACTAATTAAATGAGATGAATTATACTCAATAATTAAATTAATTATTTCTAAATGGATTAATTAGTTTTCAGATGAATTAGTTGAATAATATAAATTAAAATATCTCAAAAGTACTCTCCATTAGCTCCAAAAAGGAATTATGCAGCCTCCCAACGTCCCCTCCCCATGACGGGAGATCGAGACGGCATTTGTCGTGATTTCTAGCTGCCCAGATCAAAGATACAACAGCGCGAGGTCTTTGAATTAAAAATCATCCTACCCGGATCAAAGATCAATGGCATAAGATCTTCAGATTTTAAAATTCACCGAATGGACCAAAGATCGACGGCATGGTTCTTTGAATTAATCATTCATCCGCCGAGATCAAAGATCATGACACGAGCCTTATAATTTGTCGGCATTTGTTGCTTTATAATTTTATGTTTATATTTATTTTAATCTATATATTTTTATTACAAAGATTCTCGAGCAAAAAAAGTGTGAAAGTAGTGTGGAAGCGGAAGCGGGCTCGATTCAGAACGGTTTTGACGAAATAGAGGGTGATAGAACCCTCCTCCGTAAGTTTTGTATTGTTCCTCCTATATTGATGAATTTATCGAAAGTGTACGTTGCTTTCGGAGAGATGCCTCTGTTCGCTCTCTATCTGAAACAGTGTGTCTCTTCTTCTCTTATGTTCTATTATTATTATTATTAAAACTAAATTAAACTTGAAACGCCGCACTTGTTCGGCTATCTATTTTTTTTAGTCAACATCATAATGACACATTCAAAAAGACAACAGAAGAAACTCTTAATTGAAGTTATGAAAACAATATAAGAGTTTATAAATCACCTACATAAAAATGAATTGCACACACATTCTCATCCAAGGATGAGATGATTGGTCAACTCACTTCATACAAGGAGAAAGAAAAACTTAATCTAAATTTCTTATGTAACCTCTTATCCAATGAGAAGACAATCCATATTAATCTGTTGTGCAACCACTTGTACCTTTTTATTAGAAACAATTGATGTAAGTTTCCTTATTCCTTCTATTATAAATAAAAGGGCATTATAAACATAATGATATTATAACACCAATTGCATATTGTGATTAAGTTTCTTTATATTAATCTCTCCCTCATCCTAGTCCTCTAGTCAACCACACCAAAGAGGTGCCACTTGACCAAGCAAGAGATCACCTTCCATATTCATCATGGTTTGCATTCAATTATATATATATATATATATATA
>NW_021318492.1:65439-180635 GCF_001605985.2 Dendrobium catenatum | reverse complement strand
GCTATAATGAGCACTGGGTTACGGTATGCGCTAGTATAGTCTGAACAATTATTACGTCCTCCGACCGGATGCAGAGGAACATCCGGTCGTAGGCAAAATCCCGCCTATACCGAGGTGTACCGAGTTTTTCCAAAAAACTCGGTATAGGCGGGATTTTGCCTACGACCGGATGTTCCTCTGCATCCGGTCGGAGGACGTAATAATTGTTCAGACTATACTAGCGCATACCGTAACCCAGTGCTCATTATAGCCATAGCATAGAGAGGTGAACTTATCGCACAATAATCATAGCTAGGCACAAAAAATAAATAATACCAACAATTTCTATAATTTGTTTGCACAAAGAAAAAAAAAGTGTGCATTATTTGTTTCGAAAAATTTTTGTATTAATTTTCAATAGATTTGGTTGAATTTTTTATTTATTGGCCTGACTATGAGTTATTTTAAACCAAGTCTGAGATATTATTCTACTTCAAGTCACTCCATTCCACCTAAAAAATAAAAAAATAAAAAAGTCACTCCATTCCACCACGCAATGGAGTATAGCCATTCAACTTCTTATGGGAGTCATATGACACTTCTTTTTCAACTATAGGAATAGAGACCTACAAAATTCACTCATGCCTCAACTTTCTCTATGACAGTTAGGGCATCGCAACATCCTCAAGCATGACCGCCCAATGATGGGAAATCGACAAATTATTACTTCTGATAACATCCATTGACCCTTGCCTATGTCTCTTTCTTCTCCTCCAACCCAAAATCAAACTCAACAATGAATGTGAATGGACAATCCTTTCTCAGTTAACAAATGCCTCAAAACTTCCTAATGAGCCTATACATTTTCTTAGAGGATTCAATCGAATGATTCCTTTTTTTCTTCATTTCATAAGTTTTCACTTCTTTACTTCCCCATTCTATATGATGGTTATTTCAATTCTTTCCCTCTTGCAATTGCTTTTGACGTGCAATTTTTTCCTTTATTTTCTTTGATTTGTTGTGTGTTTTTATGGTTAGCTTTGCTTGGCCTAATTTGGTTGCTCGTTGCTAGTTTTTTTTTCTTTAAGAAGTTGCTCCAAGTTTGCTTCTTATTGTTGTTTATGCTTCATGAATTTACTAAACTATAATTTAATTATTTAGTCATGATGTTAAGCCCCATTACACAAGCATTATATGCACACACAAAAAAAAAACAAATTTCAAACAATCTTCCCATTAAAATAAGAACAGTTAGCTATTGAATCATGGTGTGTTGGTCAAGAAAAATGAAATCAACTATGTGAAATGTCTTTTCCATGCCAATGTATGCCAATGTTCCGTCATAAATAACATTTAATTAGGGTTAAAAAACCCTAAAACTTATTGAAGCTGCCCTTAACATATAAAAAGAGATTCCAGAGCATATGATTAATGAGCTAAAAAACAAATAATGAAATACCGCATGATAATAAGAATGGAGATGATTTTGATGAAATGAATAATGACCATTTAGCTCTAGCTCACAAAACAATTATTATAGATCAAATCCTTAAAATCCAAATTCAACGGATGCTCTAAAATTTAAGCATTCAAAGATAAAAGGAGCCTAATGCATATTAAAGCAATGTTAAGTTGCATTTATGTGACAATGATTAAGGATTTTGCTCTTAAGAAATGTGGGAGCTGCTTGGTTGCATGCATTATGGGTCTGAAGTGAAAGGTTTACCAAAGATTTTACTTTTGTTTCTGCAAAATCATATAGGATATACATAAAATTTCGATGCAATTAAAATAACTCAAGCCAAATTTTCTCAGCCAAAAAAAAAATACATCCAAATCAAGTAAATTTATTTTCTTTCGTAACACATCCTCCAAAACAACATGAATCTTCAAAAGTCCTTGCGCCTTACAACTCAACAGTAACACTTCACCTCCAGGCTGTACTACAACCTAAATGTGACATTATCTTCCTGGCATGCTTAAGTCTTGGTGACTATGAGGCATTTTTTTCTGTAACTAACCGCAAAATTTACCTCATATCTCCAATTCCTTGCCATCATAAGACGCCACCAGAATTGCAGCTCCTAATCATTTCTCAACAGTCCCTTGATCAAGTAGCAACCATGAGTACAATTTGTCAGCATAACTCTAACTCTCCATCTATGTGTATTTCTTTTTACCCACAGCACTTAGATGATGTTTTTTTTTTCTTTAATGGATCCAGCTTCAATTAATCTGCAATTATTCAGCTTCACCAAAGGATAGAGAACATATGAAAATGTTGGCTCTTACAAGCTTAAAATCTCAAAAAGTTATTAGTTTATCTAGTTTTGTCCATTTTATTCTATAGTTGAATGGATAACTAGAATTTCACATTGCTCACATTTTAGCTCAAAAACTCTGCATCTACTCAGAACTTTATACTTTGATGACCTCTTTATTATCGAATCACATTCTATGTTAAAATTTCCAATAGGAAGAATCAATTCAACTCTAAATTCTCCTTTTAACCACTCTTATCCATTTTTTTTATCAGGAGGGATAAAAATAGCATTTGGCGATCAAAGATTTCGTTGCAAAATTGATAAACAGCTTTATCCCAATCCTTGAGGCTAAAGACCAATACAGATATTAATGTTAAGAAAATTAAGCAACAAGCTCACCACTATATATGCAGCAAGAAACTCTAAACTTAACAACCAACCAAATAGGAAAAAGTATTTCCTACTATTTACATCACATCCAACCAAATAACTCTTATGAAATAAAAATATATTGCATTTGCTTCACTCAGCATTATCAAAATGCACGTATATTAAATGCATGCAACTATGCTACCCATTTCTCTCTTATATTCTTGAATTATTAAAAAAGTATTCATACTTTTTATCATTTTCTTTATTTGTTAATGATGAGGACATCGAAGATCAATGGTTACGATCGTGTCTATTTATTTTGATATATTTTATGTATTTGATTTGTTATTGTCTTTTTTCTCTTTCTACCCTCACTTGAGGGCTTTGTCTTATGTTTGCACTAGGGGCAATTGTGTCTTTTTTATTTTCCTTCATGTATTTGGCTATTTAAGCCTTCTCCCTCCTCTTGGAGAGGGGATGATGAATATTGATATGAAAAATTTCAACTTTGGTTTTGGATCTCTTTGTGAGTTCTAGAGTTCTCTTTGAGAGTTCTCGAGTGAGGAGTAGCCTAGGAGAGGCTCAAAGCAATACCCAACAGCCCCTTGGTGGAGCTCTTGGTTTTCTATCTCATATCTTTTCTTCTTCTCTCCCATTTTCCCCATCCGAGCTTCCTCTTTTCTTCTCCCCTACCTGACAACCACCATCACCTCTCTTCCTTGTGTCAAACCACCCCAAATCCTCCCGCCGGCCTGCTCCCCTCACCGCCCAGCCGCTGGAATTGCCCCCCCTGCATGTCGTCGGCTTCAGCCCCCTGGTTCTCTTGCTTGGCCGCTGATTTCCCATCCCCCACCTCTTCAATTCCCATTAATTCTCCCATTGTAACCTTCCTAATTTGGCTCCAATTGTTTTGGACAGATTTCAAATTAATGTGAATCCCAAGGTCATTCCTAGCCATGCTAGGGTGGAAGCCCCATTAGTGCTAATTCAATGCATTAATTGTAATTGACTTGGATTTCAAATTTCATAACCTCCTCTCTCTGTCTATGGCCAGCCGCCCATTACTTCTCCCCTTAATTAGGAGCTTAAATCATGGCTCCGAATAAGGATCCATTAACACCCCAATCAATGCATTAATCATCCATTAATTTGAAATTGAATTTCAAATTAACTCCCTCCAAAAGTATTCAAAATCTGAAATCAATTTCAGTTTTGAAATTAATCCCCCTCTTCTAGCCTTTAGAATTAATGTGAATCCCAAGGTCATTCCTGCTGCCATTCACAGTAGGAATCCTTGGAAATATGAGATTTTTCCCCGCCAAGCTATTGCTCAGGTTTCTGGGCAAGTCCTGTGATCCGTCCAAAGGGTTTCTAGCATTACAAGCTGCTGTCCCTAGCTGTCCAGTTGATGTCCAGCATTTCAAGTTGGTGTAATTTGCTGTCCAGAATTTTGGAGCAAAGAAAACTGCTGTCCAGCATCCTTGAGAACCAAAAACTGCTGTCCGGAATCTGCTCCAGACCACCTGCTTGCTGTCCAAAGACTCCAGCAAGGATTTGTTGCTGTCCAGCTGCCCAAGAAGCCGCCCGTTGTCGTCTACTTCCTCTCAAACCTGCAGACTACCACCAGAGCTTCGTAGAACTTCTTTCTTTGGGTAAACTCTCCCTCATAGTCTCTTATTTTCCTAGTTTACCCCTTGGTTGTGGTTATTGTGGAGTCATGAAGATAATGTTAATACTTCTCCGCTAACGCCTAGAAATTAGAAGAGTTGAGTGAGGGAACTCATGCATAGTGCCTAATCTCATTGTTAATTTAGGGATTTATGTTGAACCATTCATGTATGCAATGTTAGATTAAATTGACTGTTTTCTGATCTTAACTTTTATGCACGTGATTCGGCCTAAGCTCGTCTTACCGCTCTTAGTGTTTTATTGCGTCGTTTAAATTCAACATTAAGATATAATTCTTTGTTCCAGGAATATTATGTGTGCAAATTCCTTAAAGCAATTCATCATTCAATTATGTTTTACATCAGTTAAAGTACTGCCACATTATGCACTATGATACCAAGAGACTTTGCTGCGCAGTGCACTACTGGCTATTAAAGAGTATGATTTTAACACAATTTCCAAAGAAGTTCCAGTACTAATAATTTTTCACTTGCATAAGCTAACATACAACAACAAAAAGTGCAAAAGAGACACATTTCCTTGATTTTATCAACTAAAATAAGTAAGACCTTGATAGAAATGCCCTAATGAAAAAAAAAATGGAATGGACAGTTCCATCCCAGTCAATAAGTTGAACGGGAATGTGAAGTCCCTTGTGTTTGGTAGCAATTAAAGGTTAAGCCTGAAAGGATTTGAACTTTTGTTTGATAACAAGAAAAAAGTAGGCACCTGTCGTAATTGTGAAACTTTGAGCCTTAAACTTCTCGGAAAAAAGATTCCGTTCCATCAAGTTCAAGTTTTCAAAAATCTAAATAAGTCAAATCTAATAATATTTTTAGCCAACTATGATAACCATCTCAAGCAAAGTAATGATACCACTACACTTGCATGATTTTTCTTAATTTTCCAATTCAACTATCAATCTGTATGAAAGAAAAGTGCAGAAATGTCCTACGTTAACTTTTCAATTCTATCCAAGGGGAAATAAACACTCTATGGATAAACATTCAAAAAAGAGTTTCTAATCTTGCACAATCTTTCAAAAGCGGGAGAAGTGTAATGTTAAGCAATTTTCTAAGGTCTGGCATTTGGCACTTGGCTCAGATTCTGGAAAGGAACTCATATGTCTTTATGAAGAAGTTTCAAATGAGTATCATTCATATAGCTTTATATCAATTCCTGCTATTTGCCTCCAACAAAGTGAAAGCATGGATGTTGCTATGATTACGATTAACTCATGGCTTCAATTTTTTGCCAATTTACCATTCATACTAACCAATCAACCCCTAGATGGAAGTTTGGTGAACCTATAGATGGTTGATGACAAAGGAAAAAAAAAATCTAATGCAAATCCTGTAGTGCATATGGTCCTAAATGAAAATATTTTTATGCAGGGACATTTTCTTATAGTCTCTAACGTTGAACAAACTTATTCTCCGCAGGACTATTGAGACATTAATAATAGCACAGGAAGACCCAAAATGTTACTTTTCCAAAATCATCGGAGCAGGAGCAGTTACCACTAACATGATATAAAATATTAAATATTGAGAAGCACACCATTCTTGATTGTTAATATGGTAAGATTTCTTTTCAGAAGAAAATGTGATGAATATGAACAGAGTTGACCTAAAAGCTAAGTATGCACCATAATAAGGAGCATATCCAATCACCTGACTTTGCTCTCAAATCTTCACAAAAACAAGGCTTGACAATGTAGTAAGTAATAGAAATTAAACTAGTAAGTCAAACAACATTTTGAGAAATTTATATGTTAGAAACATATTAAATAAACTTTAAACAATTTATAAAGCATATACAACAATAAGGATGGTGTCATTGCAATAACCATTGCATAAAATTTAACAAATTGAAGCAAATCACTAGAAAAGCCAAAAACCGAAATCTAAAATGTAACGAGAAAGAGAGTATATAATCGAGATGGCCAAATAAACACAAAACGCAATCAGATTTAAAAAATATCTATGTGACAACAATACTTTGTTAAGCGTTTAGAAAACATAAGAAACTAGGGGAAATTTAGGACTTAAACAAAGTAGAAGTGGGTCAGAATATAATTGATTTTAAAAATTACTAAAATAATTGACTAAGAATATATATATATTTACACTAAACCACTCCAATCCTCTTACAATTTCAAAATAACCGCCATGGTTAAATTCCATCAAAAATACCAAACATAGGACATTAAGCTCAACCACTCGTTTTCCCATCCTTCAATGATGATTCAACAAGTTGGGCCTCAAAGCCCAATATCACTTCAAGACCTTGGGCATATCATAGGCAAGACTAGTGAGAGGTAAAAGGAAGGGGATATATAAAAGTTTATTTATTAGTCTTTTGTTAATTAAAGGGTGGTTGGCTGAATGTTACATGTCTATCATTAATTTTCAACCAATAGGGATTAACATAACAGTATTTTGTCAGAACAAGATTATAGTGGCATGGGCACCAATATGAAGGCTTGGGTGTGACATATGCAATATAGTAATGTTTTGGTAGCATGTATTTCAATCATCACACGTTTAACGAAATCCTAGAAGACTTGAACTGATTGAGAAGATTCATTTTCGTATCCTTAAAAAAAATGGAGAAGTTCTAAATTGTGATAATTATATAAGAACTAAATGAATAAGATCATAAACTTATAGGGAAATGGTAACAGAACAGAGGCTAATCAAAGCCATTTTGATACTAGAATATCAATTTGAATTTATGCAAATTCTACTATGGGACGGTTAGATGCAGTTTAAGGAAAAATATAGCAATGAAAGGATTTTTAATAGTGGTTATTGTTTTTGAAAAAGCATGTTCTCAACAAACACTATAATTAATTTGGCGGGCATCATGGAGCAAAGTTGCTTTTCAAAGGTATATATGCAAGTTTATTGACATTATATATTAGTAAATAGTGACTAACATCAGAAAGAGTTATGGAATTACTAGAGTTTTCAATCACAATAAGATTAGTATTAAGTTTAAATATTTTACTTAGTTCAAAATAAAATATCTTGATGAATACTCTTTGAATATGAAACAATTTTGATAGTTCAGACTTATTCAGAATTTCGAAATAAATCTAAATGGATTGAAATTAATAATTATTAATTAATATTGTTAGAAGACCAAGCATTTTAAAATTTGAAATGTTTAAATATCTTGAATCTATTATATAAAAGAATGAAGATATTGATAAGAACATAACTTCTGGAGTAAAAGGAGAGGTGGTTGAAAGAAGAAGAGTCTCAAAAGTGCTCTGTAATAAGAAAATAACATGGAGATAGGTAAACTTAATAAAATTGCACGTAGATAAGGCATACGCATTGATAAAAGTATTCATAGTAAAGTTAAGCACAATGGAAATGCAAATGATAAGATAAATGAGGTGATAAAATTAAAAATATATATAGAATGATAAATGAATATAGTAGAGGGATGGAGAGAGTAGCACCCCCTGAAAATGTGGTAGTGGTTTAAGCAATGTATAATGGTGGACAAAAAGTTAAACAGATAGAATTCATGGGAAAGGATAGGATGAAAAAATAAATAAAGCAAACGTAACATGAATGGAAAATGTGCAATACAGCTATATCTCATGTGGAACTCAACAAGAATAAGTTATGAAGTAGAACTGCTACTGATGATAATGAAGTATTGTTTAGAGAAGTTAACAATTCAAACCATCTCAATATCAAAAAGTCCCTTGTTTTATGCTGGGGCCAACATCACATAAATAACTATCCTCGAAGAGCTGCCAATAATGCTCAAATGGACAAAATCAATTTCATGAATTCAACCCTAGCCACTAAGATTATTCCTTGTTTGTTTAATTCTGACTGATTGATGGCGTCAAAATTTAATAAAAATGTAGAGCTTTGACCCAAAAAAATTGACTCAAGAAATCATAAACTATACTTTCGCAATTTAAAAAAAAAAAATACATGAAAAATCTTTAGAAATCTGTAATTTTTTAAATTTTGCTCCTCCTTTATTCCATAGTTTTGTTAATGTTTTCTGGGCTCCAAAAATTCGGCCTCGGCCTCCGCCCGCTGTGTTTTTTTTTTCTTTTCGGGGGGAGTTTTAACGGAATAAGTTCTGGGGTAAATTTTGGGAAGGTAGATGGGTTTGTAGATAAGACACTACCCAGGTATTTCGCCCTCATTTTGCGAGGACTTTATGATCTGAGTTCTGGTTTCCTATGGGCGCAAGCCCCTATAGTTAATTACCCCTCCCGATCACGATAGAGAACTTTCGATTAACGCTAGTCGTCGATCAAATACGTCGTATCCATAGATACTTGGCATTCGGCATATAATAGCATCATGGGTTTAGATATTTGAAGGGTTTGGAAGAATTGATATTTAAAATTAAAATTTTCATCATCTTGCACTTAAAGCGGATGGTGGGGGAATGGATGATGAACCCGATCAAGATCCCATGGTTCTGTCATTCCGGGCCATCGTGGTCTCTGGTCTACTTAGTCAGAGGAGGTAATCGACCCAACCTGACAAAAGGATCCTCGTCGGCAACCATGGGTTGCTTCATCCAAGGGGTCCTTGTAGACCTGGGGGGAATGCTTGTCTAAGGGGACAAATTTGAATCCACCTTAACTAACAAATGGCTTTGTGCCCTATCAATTATATCCTATAGATTCATATCTCAAAGATTTGATGCCACTAAGGAACGTATTGGCTATGGTCATAACCGATATTTCGTGATGTCATTTGGCGGCAAAATCAGGGGCACTGTGTCATAACTGTTTATCCTACGGTGTCATTTGGTGTCAAAATCGTCGGTTAGAGGACACATACCACATCCTTATTGGCAGGAGATTGTTTGAGAATGAATCATAGTGAAATTTTCAACTATGCATTAGCTCAATATGAGCTGAAGTAAATTTTAATTTGTCCACTCTAACAAACTGTTGCGGAGGATGGATGAATTTTGCTTTAAGTGATTGATGATTTAATTTTAAATTTTAAATATCCTAGGTTTAGATGATTTGTGGAATTTTGGATTTATGAAAGCTTTGAATTTCGTGGGTATTTGGTTGAAGCTTGAAATATTTGGAATTAATCCCTCCGGTTGAGATTTACATTCAACACGACCATCATCGGGGTGCCTTGGATCATTTTCACTTTTGGATTGAACCTTGTCGACTTAGCCAATTTGCCGACAGAGGATCGGATTCGTCATAGGCTTTTGTGCCTTTATTAGTGAATTCTCATTGTTATAGGCCTTGGAGGCCTAATATGAATGTATTATAATAAATATACCGGTCCCCACAACTGTATATTTGTTTGATGGTTCGAACCCTGTCGACTCCTATTGATCTGCATAGAATGATCATGCTCGAACTTGAATTCACTTATTGACCCGCGCAGCATCGCTAGACATCACGTGTGTACTAATAACACGCTCGTTGGGGCTCATGCGGGTGTTTGGGGATATTTTATAATTATTTATTGAACCTTGTCGACTCCTATATATTTGCTTAGGATGATCGGGTTCAAATTTATTGACCCACACAGCATCCCTAGACATCATATGTATTCCTACAACATGCTCGTCGGGGCTCATACGGGTGTTTGGGGACATTTTATAATTATTTATTGAGCATTGTCGACTCCTATCTATTTGCATAGGAGGATCGGGTTCAAATTTATTGACCCGCACAGCATCCCTAGACGTCACATGTATTCCTACAACATGTTCGTCGGGGCCCATGCGGGTTTATGATTGTCTTGCTCTTTTTGTGTACCTATGTGTATACAAACTACGGTGCATATGCGAGGGCCACTTTTGGAATTTTATGGGTCTTCTACGACGGCTCGTAGGAGCTTGTATTTGTCGTAGTACTTCGATATTTGTTTGTAGATGACACTTGATGCGTAGTAAGTCTCCTGCAACGTGTCTTCTGCGAGGACCCATAGGCATTTACATTTACTGTATTCCTTTTACATTTTATTGCAGTCTTTGGTCCTCGTGGTACATCCGCTACTGCTACATGTATGCAGGTAGATGTATTTGTTCACAGATTTGAAGGTGTCCAATTTTTGTTGGATATGAAAGTATTTTTTTTGCAGATATCACATATCCATTGTCACTACTTATAGATGGCTACTCATCCGCCGTTGTAAGCAAGATGCCTCATTAACCACAACTCTTTGACTTTAGCCAGTGGGTAGCTCATTATATACATCACAAACATATTGACTAATATATTCATCACAGGCATCATGTCCCCTTTCAATAAGTGGATTGTCACACTCCTTCACTTAGTGGATTTTCATACTTATCATAGGTATGCCATTATTGTTCTTTTAAACATAAGCGAGTTGTAGGTGTACCGTTGTTTACATTATATGTTCATTACAAGTCTTATACACTTGTTTGTAGGCAAGTCTTGTGATGTCATTTATGAGTATTCATAAGTTTCTTGTAGTTATTTGTAGGTATGTTATGCTCATTGCAGTCCACTCAAACTAAAGTCCCTTGAGTCCTCTGTTGTTCAATGCAGATTCAAGCTCAAAATAGATTCAATCTTGAGTTCGAGTTCTAGTACAAGTTCATTTCATTTAGTGTCCAAATCAGTTTGAGTTCTTGGTACAAGTTCAAGCTTCTTGCAGTCCACTTAGTTCCCTTATCATTATTCATTTGAATCCAAGTTACAAGTTCAATTAATATTCGAATTGGGTTAAAGTCTTTTGTATTTGTTTAAGATGGAGTCTAAGTCCAAGTCCCCTGTAGTCATATTGAGTTCAACCTTTGGTCCTCAACTTATTCATTTAAGTTCAAAGCGGGTCTCATGTTCACCAAAAATTTTGGTAGCCTTCCGGCGTCTCCCCCGTTTAAGGGAAACTACGAGAAACTGGGCCTTCCCACGACGCGCAATAAAGGCGTGTATGGTAGGTGTCCTTAGACACCGCGGCCGTGGTAGTCATTCCCACCATGCGCAATAAAAGCGTGCAAGGGGTCTTCGAGTGTACCTGTTTTAAAACACAATTGGCTTTCCCCTCGCTCGATAGTACTTATGAGAAACCCTGCCTCATCGTAGGTGTCGCACCGGGTTCCCATCCCACCACGCGCAATAAAGGCGTGTATATGCAATTTTTCGGTGCGCCGCGAATTCTGAAATTGGGCTTTTAGGTGATTACCCGCCTTATCGTAGGTGTCGCACCGGGGTCCCATCCCACCACGCGCAATAAAGGATTGTATGGGCGGTTTTCTGGTGCACCACGAACTTTGAGAGCAGGAATCTGAGTTTTAGAAAATTCATACCTTTGTGGGGTTCGATACGCATATCGAGGCACAAGAGAGACTTGCATCTTTCTTATTAATTATAATTAACTAGAAAAATTAATTACAACTAATAATGATTAATTAATTAATTACACCTAATAATGATTAATTAGAATTAATTATTAAGTATTATTTAATGATTGATTAATTATTATTAATGAAAACTAATCATACTTAATTAGCATTAATAATGATTAATTTATACTTAAAACTAATTAATTAAAATTAGTTAAAATTAATTACTAATTAATTACAATTAATTAATAATTAACTGAGTTGTTAGGATCGTCGTGAGTGAGTTAAATCTTTCCTTTCCCTCTTTGTTTAGTGGGTTTACTAGATTTGGCCGAAGTAGCGCGCGAATGGGATAAGTTACTTACACAGCAAGCGAGCTCCCACTATTGCTTCGGATCAAAATGTCATGAGGTTAAATCCGACAGGAAAGGAGCGTCGTCTGAGGTGGAGTAGGTTAGGGCTTCGGCTCACAAGGAAGGAGGTGATGGAAGCTTGAGGAGAGAGGTTCTCTCTCTCTCTCTCGGCTTGGGTGAGAAGTCGGCACAGTGAATGGGTTTGAATCAGAGGAAGTCGGAGTCTATGCGGCTTGAAAGGCTCGGAATAGGTAGGAGCGACAGGATGGAGCTGGAGTTCGGGAATGATTCGAAGAGGCTGGAGGAGATGGATGCGGGAGTTTGAGGGCTTTGTTCGTGTGGAGGAACCGGCGTTGGAGGCCTCATCTGCTTGGGTATTTAATGTCATACGTGGATGCTTGATCGAGGCAGATCGCAGGATACCCAGACTCTTTCGACGTCGTTTCCAGAGATAGAACTGTAGCAGGCCGCGATTTCTACAGGATTTGCGCTTATTTCCTAGATTTTTGCAGAGGTATGTAAGCATTTTTTTATTTCTTTGTACATGGGTCAACATGTTTCTCTAACAATAATGATAATGAAACTATACAACTTTGGTTAGAATTAAACGGATTAGCGATTGTTGGATTGGAAGAGATGAACGACAAATAGAATATGAAAAAAAAAATTGGCACGTCATGTTAAATCGAAATACTAAAATTTCTTGTTCACTTGCCTTCTTACCAAATAACGATGCAATTAGAGAAATGATACGCTCCTCTAACTCCTCTTGGTAGCTCTCCCTCTTGTTTTTCTTGCTAAGGGGAATCTGAATATAACAAAAAAATTACACATTTACTTGAGGAATAAATATAAAAAAAGTAAATAAATTACACTAGACAACAAAAAAAATAATCATGGTAGAAATCTTCATCAGTCAGCTCAACAATATCATAAGAGATCCATATCATTTGCACACATGATAATATAATGTGATCGCAACCGATCAGCACAAAAGTGAGCAAACTATCATATACAAAAAAGAGTTATGTTACAGTTGAATAAAAAGTTTTCAACTCTCACAGCAGATACTTAGCTATTTCACTCTCCATTCACACACAAATAATAGAAACTTGAACTGGGAGTTAATAGCTTGATCCCAAACATGCTAAATCGGTTCACAAGTAAATGTTGTCTTCACAATCAAAACTTCCCTAGAAAAAGACAACTACGTCCAGTAAGTAGTTTAAGAGATAAGCTTCATTGATCATATTTTGGTTTTGCCGTATTTTCTGTTGCTTTTATTCTCCATTTGCACCCGAAGAATAGAAATTTGGTGAGTTGATCCCTTGAATCCAAATATGATCAATAAGTGCGACAAAAGTAAATGTTTTCTTTTCATTCAAAATGCAAAGCAGAAGATAAGACCATCCTGAGAGTAATTGAGGTATAAGCCTCACTTGATCATGCTATACTGGTGCTTTGCTATTTAATGTTTTTGAAAGTAAACTTGTTGCTAATATCTAAATGTTTAAGTTGCTTCTCATTCTCATGTCCATTCTTCATGGTCGTGAAGCTGTACGATGACATAAATGGGTAGGGTTTTCCTTAATGCATTTCCCTCACAACCTTTTCAGCAGCTTCTGTAAATCAATGCAGGTTTTCCTTTATGCATTTCCCTCACAACCTTTTCAGCAGCTTCTGTAAATGAATGCATAACGAAACAAAGGCTTCTTGTCCATCTATGCTTTTTATTCCTTTTAAATCATTATCCTTACACCTCTGCTCAAACCGCTGCAGCTCCTACTGTTCCTCTTGGATGCTTCCCCCACAGCCACCACGCCGGCCTTCAACAGCCCCACACTTTATTAGCAATATGATGATACAAACTTTGTGTGATACTTGAAGGATGAGCTCAATATGTACATTTCAAAAAACTCTCAAAGCAGGTTCATGATCAAGGTTATTTAGCTTAGTGTCCACTTAGAATGTTTCATTCAAATTTGTTTAAGTTAGATGTCCGAAGCTCTCAAAAATTATAAATACAAAAGTGAATTTGATTAGATTAATCTATATTTATTTAAAATATATTTTAGAAATTACTTTTTTTCATAATTTTGGGGAATTTGATAGGTTTAATTTTCTGTTTATTTGGTTTATTCAGTATTTACTTATATATGTGAAATTATTTTAGTTAAAATATTCTTTATGATCATGTGTATAAATTGTTAAAATTCATCAGCATGATTACTTTGCTTTAAGAAAATTTATATGATTAAAAGTTTCATATTATGATCATCAAATTTTCTAAATAGACTTCACTTATATAAGCTATATCATTAGTTTCTTAATTAAGGAAACCTAGCTAATTGATAATTTCATGAAATTTTCTTCAATTATGGGTTTTATATGTTAGCAATTTTATGTTAGACCGGTCCTGTTGGACCGGTCCAGTTGGGCCCATTGCCAAGGGCCGGCTCATGTTTACAAGAGACGGATCAAGCTGGTCCGCCATCTTGTGGTGGCCGCCCTTGAGTGGGTGGGACCCACTCATGATTCAAATTCAAACAATTTGGATGCAAAGGAGGGGGCGGCTAGGGCAATGGAGTATTTTTGGTTAGATGTTTAATTGTATGATTTAAGTAGAAAGGAGGGATTAGGGTTAGGGTTATGCTTGATTATTGTGGCTGATTTGGAGTCTTGTTCTTCATATCTTGGGCTCTAGCTTCGTCTAGGGATTGAGAGAGAATGATCCTCCTCTCAAATTGAGGATCAATTGTATCTTGCTTTCCTTGTTCCATTAGTTCTTCCCTTGAAATAAAACTATTGCTTTCGTTGTGCTTTCCATCAGTTTTTGTGAAGTTTCTCGTTGTTTTGTCTCTATTATTAGGGGTTTACTTGAGATTTTCAAGTATTTCATAACAGTTTAATCAAGTCAAAAGGTTACAGTCATTTTCATTTAGTTTGTTAAATATATAACTTATACATTTCTAAAAAAATCACCTAATCTGCATGAATCTCGCGACAATATTTAAATTAAAAACTTTCATAATTAAATTCAAGATCATATGAACTCTGATTTCAACAAACTTATAGTTGACCTGAACATCTTGACGATACAAACCCATCTACATCACAGATGATCGAATTGATCAACCTAAATCAATCACATGAATCATATTTGAAAAATTCTTAATATTAATTGAAGGACAAAACAGTCTTAAAATCTTGCATACCTATAATCAAATCAAGCAACTCAATGAGATGAATCCAGCAAGCTCGAGATCATTTGATTATGGCATCATCAAGTCACTCAAATGTTGGATAAAAGACCTATAAATCAAGAGAATCAATATAAATTGTTTTGGATTACGGCCAAATTTATTGAAACACCCCTCTCAAAAAGCCAATAAATATAACTCTAATTTTGTACCCAAAGGGAGATTTGAGAGATGATATAGCTAAAGAAATCTATTTCATTTTCTAATGATTAACACCAACACTACCATCAGCAATCGTCACCGCAACTAGTGAACTTCCGGCATCCAACTATTATTGCATGACTATTAAAATTTAATCATGTTATTAGGATTTAACAATTCTCTTGTGCACAATTGATTTTTGCAATCCCTATTATAGGAATCAAACAATTGTTTTCAATTGTGTACACTCTCATTTTCTTCATTTGTGAGGAAAGGGAATTCTTATATCTTCTATTATTTAGTAGATTCATTGAGAAGAGTCCATTGTCGTGGTTTTTTTCTCTTATGTGTGTTTTTCACATAAAAATTTGTCTCTTAAAAACATCTTTCTATGCATATTGGATATTTGTATAAAGCTAAAACATTAAATACTCTATCATAACAAATTTCCTAGCACATAATAATTTGACACAACCTATGGGAAATCATATCCCAAATACAATGGCTAATAGAAGTAGTACCATTGGTTGTGGATTTTCGCATTCCAACACTCATCAAGCAAGAAACATGTTTGGCAATCATGAATGTCATAATCGACTAAGAGTAGGCTCTCAGGCCCTAAGAGTAGGCTCTCAGGCCCATCCTTGGATGATCGGATCCACAATTGGAGGACCATCAAGCTCATATCTTTCAAACATTGGACAAGGGTGGCCAATAAAGAGTACTACCATAACATGATGGAACTTACCAACCACAAAAATAACATCATAATGAGGACGAACAACAACAACAACAAGCCTTTTATCCCACTACATGGGGTCGACTACATGAATCATTTTTCTCCATTGTTAAAAGTCAAAATCTCATTTAAATCTAATAAAGAAAGGTCATTTCTAATATTCTCTAACCAAGTCTTATTAGGTATACCTCTACCTTTCTTAACATAAGCTAAATCTAATACATTTACTCTCCTAACCAGGTTATCTGAAGGCCTTCATTTTATGTGACCAAGCCATCTAAGGTGACTCGCAGAAATCTTATCTGACATTAGAGTGATACACCTTAGATTTCCAAATTAGGGTTTGCCCTAATTTTCCTTCAAGGGAGAAGTTTCTCCACCAAATCAAAGTTAGCTCAAGACAAAAGAATGAGAGGAAGAACAAAAGAGCTTTGCAATAATCTTCAAGACAAAACCAAAGACAAAGCTAGTCCACTTCGAGAAGGACCAAATCTCCCAAAAGAAACCCTAGAGAAAACAAGAGGGAAAAGAGAAAGAACTTTCTTCACATGATGCCCCAAAACAAACCCTAAAGGTTCCTTTCATACAATCTCACAACTTCCCCCTCATCCCTAAATTACCCCCCATCATCCACCCTCCATTTTCCCCCCAAAAGTTGGCCTCTCCCCTTGATGCCCAAGGATTTAAATAAGTGGGCCCAAAGGGCCCACCTTGACCCTCTCCCCTTTCTCCCCAAGTTCGGCCGCCCCCTCCCTTTGGCTCACCTGGGCCGGATGCCCCCCCCGCCGCCTCCTGTAGACCCGCGTGGGTCTCGGATGGACCGGCTCAGCCGGTCCATCATAGAGCTATTCCAACCTTTTCATGTAAATGCTCGTTTCATATTTTGTCTCTAAGAGTAATTCAACTCATCCACCTGAGCACCCTCATCTTTGCAACATTGTTGTTGCCAGGTCCCAATTCCTGGATGAGAAAAATGGGGATGAACAATTTATCGAATAATATGTTATCATAACGGGGATAAACAATTGGAAAATACTCATGGGATACCCTCATCGTTATACTAAAATTCCTCCACCACATCCTAGCCCAAAACTTAATGATACTATTAACTAAACTCATCCTTCTTGTGATGCTCAGCCAACGCAAAATCTTCCACCACCCTTAATGGGCTTAACCTTGTGCCGACTTATAGAAAGTCCTCATGATATTATACGACACGGATTAGGGTATCATGTGCAAGAGGAATTTCCTATGAGGAATGGGAATCAACTCCTCGATGTACTTTCACAAGTCCTCAACTTTAACAGATGAAATTTTTCAACTTCCTATTTGGGACCTTTTCCAACTTTTCAAACCCAATTTAGCCACTTTTGAATCCTAACAAAACCTCTATGGTTAAATTTAAGCAAATTTGAATAATTTGAAGCAAAATTTTCAATAACTTTCACTATAATCAATGCATCAATTTTATAGAAAGTTGAAATTATAATAAAATATATTTTACTTAGTTAACTGCCCTAAAAGTGGTCCATGTTGACGTCCAAGTAGAGATCGCACCACATAATTTTTTGAAGTTGTGCCACAAAATTTTTCGAAGGCTAAACATATATTTTCAGAAAACATAAACTTCGATGTCCGAAAATAGGGGATAAATGATACATCTCTAAAAAATTCACTCGATCAACATGAATCTCGAGATAATAATTGAATTTAAAACTTTTAAAATTAAATTCAAGACCATCCAAACTTTAATTTAAACAAACTTATAATCAAACTATATGTCTTGGCAAGACAAACCCATCTGATTTGAGCATACATGAACCCAAATCAAGCACTCAAAGCCTATCTAAGAACTTATGAATGTTATTTAAAGATAAATCGGTCTTCAAATCTTGCGTATTTATAATCAAATCGAATGGCTTAATGAGACGAATCGAATGAGCCCAAAATCATTTGATTGTTGATATCATTAAGGTACTCAAAAGCTAGATAAATGATCAATGATCAAAGGAATCAATATGGATTACCAAAAAGCGTTTTGGATTTGGCCAATTTTATCAAGATACTCCTCACAAAAGGCTGCAAATAGAGTTCTATTTTCAACCTGAAGAAAGGTTTGGGAGCTAAGAGAGCTAAAGAACTCTATTATATTTTTTTGCAATCGCCAAATATCACAACAAGCAATCACCACCAAACCTTCGTCCAATGGCTATTGTTGCTTGACTGTTAACATCCAACATGTTGTTAGTTTGGTCTTCTTGTTAACATCCAATTTTTGTAATCCCTGTAACAAAATCAAACAATTATTCCAGTGTATAATCCCATATTCTTCATTTGTGAGAAAGGGAGAACTCTTGTATCTTCCATTATTTAGTGGATTCATTTATATGGGGCATTTCACATAAAAATTGTAGTGTCTCCTAGAAACTTTTATATGCCATTGATGAATATTTGTATAAAACTAAGATATTAAATACTCTATCATCACAATTTTCTAGCACGTAATGATAACTTTAGTTGTTAACTTATAGGTTATGATTACTTCTGTAATTACACTAAACTTAATGAAGTTTAATTATTTTTTATTTCATTATATTCATTGAGTTGTTCTGATATAATTTCATATATAATAATATAAATTATCATTTAAGTGTTATACTGATTAAGTTATTATTATTATTACTATTTGGGTTCTACTGCTACTGTTTTCAGAAGAGTTTTGGGAATGCTTTTTTAATATTTTTTATATTGATTTGAAGAGCAAAAGGCTAATGTAAAATCAAGTAAGATGGCTTTTCTAGTCTTACTCTTTTTGGAGGAAAAATAGAAAAAATGTCAAAGTGTTCATCTTTAAATAAATCTCATCAAGGCTTTGTTATGGTAAAATCAACTCTCCATCAATCTCTTTGGGTTTCTCTAATGTTATTTTACATCGTCTATTTTACAATATATTGTAGAGAAGATTGTAATTATCTTAAGGTAAAAGCTTTTAACCACATCCAAAGTATTGGAACACTCTGGCTAGGTTTTTATATTGTAATATTATGGTTGTGAATTCTAGTGAGACTTCTAGAGCTATAAAGCTTAAGTTGTTGAGGTGCTCTTGTTAGAATAAGAAGTTGGCATTATTGCCTTGAATTTATATTGTGTGAAGATTTTTCCACATAGTTTATGAATGAAGTAGCTTGAATTGTGATGGCAAGTCATGTAATGGAACCTCAAGGGAGGGAGAGAAAAGATTTAAGCGTGGATATAAGTAAGTTGAGTGTTAAGCCATATTAAAATATTTTTTGCTCAATCTCAATAGCTTAGATTTCATTCCCTGGACAGTAAAGTATTGCATGTGATGAATGTTTACATGATGAATGTTATGATATATACTCTTGCCATCTTGTGTAAAGTAGATGCACTCTCATATAACATAGATCTATTCACATCACCATCATCTTCTTGTGAACATTTGTTAATGGTATCTTTTGCATTTATTGATTTGTTCATCATAGCTTGTATGGTTAAGTAAATCTTTGCAATTAAACTTAATAGTTTTATCACTTACTTGCTTATCCATATAAGCAGATTCATTAGATCACCAATGTTGTGTTTGGATTGATTGCTTAACAATTTATTTCGACATGTTTAATTGTGTAGATTTTGAGTTAAGAAGAATTTCAAAGCAGCATATAATAATCCTAGCAGAGCAATTATAATATTCCTTAACCCCATTTTATGGTAACATAAATCACCCTAGGTTACACCCAAATAGCATAAACCACTCTCCAATTATATAGAGCTTTCATATTTTAATATTCTCAAAGTTAACACTACCCCTTCAGTCCGAGCAGATATATCAAATAGCTCATCTTGTTGAATAATCAAGAAAAAGGGCAATAACTCAAACGTAGAACCTTTGCTAAAATATTTACCACTTAGTTTGGTATGGAGACATAAGGAGTGACAATCTTCTTAGAGAGCACGACATTCTTAATGAAATAAAAATTAGCCTTAATACATTTGGTTCTTTCATGGAATGCAACATTACTAGCACAATAGATGGCAACACAATTGTCATGCTATAAAATCATGAGATGTGTAACCTGAAAACCAACCCTCCTAAAAAAGTTTTTTACATCCAAATATCTAGAAAACTTGGTTCAAGCTAAATCAAATCAGTTCAAGCTAAATCAAGTCAGTTCAAGCCACGCTAACTTGATCTTATACTCACTAGCCTACAAGAGAACTCGCCTCAAACAGGCAACTATGATCCAAGAATTAGTCCCAGTTAGTGAGTAAAGCTCATTAGTTGGCCCAACC
The DNA here is from genome assembly GCF_001605985.2 of Dendrobium catenatum. Lineage (NCBI taxonomy): Eukaryota > Viridiplantae > Streptophyta > Magnoliopsida > Asparagales > Orchidaceae > Dendrobium > Dendrobium catenatum. Next base: position 160,210 of record NW_021318492.1, on the reverse strand, counting down.
GACTATTATCTATGAAGTCGCCACTGATGACTAATCAATGAGAGATGACTTCTCAATGAAAACTATTAACTATCCACTCAGCTACCAAATTATCTATACATACCAAGTCTACGACATCTTCAAAGCTCAGCAGACGGCTTCATGTAGGACCTTCTAATTAGGCTACACAATTATTGTATTTTATCTTATTTCTTGTATACTCATGTATGCAACCGATCTTTTAACAGTCAATCTCCAACCCAGATATATAAATAAGGGTGGAGCAGTAAGCTCAATTTACTCAATTTTCTATAATCAAGCATATAATATTCTCAATATAATTGAATGAGATTCATAGATATTTTCGGATTCAACAGAATGAAGATTCATAAAGCTAACCTCTAAATAGTTCTCATAAGGCTAATAAAGATAATGAAGATGAGAAGAGGAGCTTCTTGGATGCTTTAGCATTGAAATCCAAAACAGCATTGCCAATAACTTTCTTTTAGCTTAAGTACTTATAAGGACCTTAATAGTTCATACGACCCACATCAAACAGGATATATTTCACACAATAATTACAAGAATTGTGTTTAATCGTCAAAAATAAGTTTATAAAAAGAAACCTGCAGGAAACTTGGAGCTCGGTCCAGGATGAAAAAGTTTAAAATAAGTGTTATCAGACTTAAACTTCATTTGTCCACTTCGTGCAACACGTCCAGGCTTTAATTTCCAGTTGGCTCATTATAGGAGTGATCAAGAAAAAACAGCATGAATCAAAATTCTGAAAAGGTAAGCCGTAGGTGAGGACTTGCCTTACCCATGAAAGCGGCAAATGCTGTCTTCAGTCCCAGTACATCCACAAAACGCTCGCAAGCGGGAGGATATTTGGTCATTGCAAAATCAAGGGCTCTAATGGCAGAGCCATATGCAGACTTCTTCTGCTTCATGATGATGATCATTAGCTCCACTCCTTCAGATTTGATGAACCTCTCCTTGTTTTCCACCGGCATCAACAGGCAACACAAGCAATCAAATAAATTCTCCAGCATCTCTTCTTCATCTGAGCTCTTCGGATCCCTAGACTTGTACATCGCCACAGCCTGCAATACCCCATCCACACCGTTCATCTGACCTAACCTCTTCTGGTTCGCAGTGCTGTTCTGCAGCAGAATGGCCAAGATCTCTGAAGCGTACTGCTTGTTGCCATCGAACTCCCGTATCTTAATCCTCCCTAGAAGCCACCTCAGAAGCTTTGTCCGCTCACAGACGAGCTCCGCTACCGCAGGTTTTACCTCGATCATGTTCTCGACGGTGGCCAGTGTATTGTATATGGCGGCAGTCTCGTCGGGATCAGACTCGGAAAGGCGGCTGATATTCTGGACGAGAAGCTCGAGCGCGTTGTTTTCGATCAGGGCGTCAACGAGGATGCGAGCGGGCTCGTCATTGTCCTCCAAAACGTCCTCATCTGTGAGATCCATGAGGAGGCCCACCACATCGATGGCGATGTCGATGTTATCATGGCCGAGCAGATCGACAATTGAGGGAACTGTGTTGAGGGCTACGAGCTCAGGGTAGAGCTCGGGTCCGCCGGCGAGGATCTTCAGCCGTTCAATCTCCTCATGGAGCTCGACTTCCGAGTCGGCGAATTTATCCGGTTGCTCGGGGTACTTCATGCGGGTCTCGAGGTTATCGCGGAGGCGGCGTTCGAAGGATAGCACGAGCTTCTTCATGGCTCTGAGGTCAAGGACCTCCACGCCGCCGTTGTGGGAGCTCTCCACAGCCTCAAGAAGGGACAGATCGATTCCTCCAAAACCGCTTTCTCCATTGAAGCCGCCATTTTCAGAAACCAAAGGAAGGACCCCCGTTTCCTCTTCTCTCCTGCGCTTGGAGCGGTGATCCATGGCGAGAACCAAAACCCTTATCCTGTAAAGCTCTATCTAAAACCCTTTCGGGCAGGCGTCGGAAAGCAGGAGACGATGGTAAAGGCTTCAAGTAATCGATTCTTTTTTTGAGCGAAAACTTTTCAATTCTAGATCAACATCAAAAATATTAATATTACATTTCTATCATCAATAGAATAAATTTTAGAGCATTAAATGAAATATTAAAGTTTATATGATTGTATAAATGGTAGAAATGAATTATAAGAGTGATATATTTGATATTAAAGTTGTATATGGATGGTAGTCATGTAATATTAATATTTTGGGTGTTATATATGTAAATAACATGAAATAAAGTGGTGTGTATGTAAATTTTCCAATAATTTATTATTATGATATTTGATTTTGTACTAATTAGTATATATAATTGGCATAATTAAATATTTATTAATTAGTTTTTTTTTATTTTATTTGTTCCAAATTTATTTAAAGAGGTTTAAAGACGATTATATAACGAAAAAAAAAAAAGAGCGCACCAAATTGTAATTCATATTCTTCTTCAATATAGTGAAATCATTATCCTCAAAGACGATTATATAAGGAAAAAAAAAAGAGCGCACCAAATTGTAATTCATATTCTTTTTCAATATAGTGAAATCATTATCCTCTCTCCATGTGCATATGCATCTTCGGCAAACCACATAATTCATTATGTTCTTTTGTGTTGATTGTGTTGTGTGATTTTTTTTTTTATGTTTCCGTTGTGTGTGTATAACAATTGGTATAAGAGCCAATTTCTAGTAACAGCATGAAGAACAAAACAAGTTTATGTTCTTTATGATTTGTTTAGGTGAAGAAAACAACGATCGAGTACGACACAAAGGTTGTGCGAGAAATGATCGTGTGGTGGCTTGGGGTCGCTCATCTGAAGTGGAAGGCACATTTCTTCATGTGAAGGCTCGAAGCAAACATTCAGTACGGTGCGCTGGATTACGTGTATTTGGAAGCTGAATCGTGCGTGAAGTTGTAGGTCCGCGCGAGGGTTTTGCCTAATCATGTGGAACATATGTGTAGTTGAGGTATGAGTGATCGCATGTATTATGCTCGTGTTAGATTGGTGGCATGCATGTAGGCAGGATGAAACCTCTTCTTCTTGCTTGTTGGGTATATCGAACGAGACATGGGCGGGTCGAGCGAATACTCACGTGTGTTGTTTGGAGACCTGCAAGAGCGGTGCTTGCATATAGCACATGCGACTGTGTGGAGAAGGTCATTGCGTGTAGATTGCGGGCATAGGTCATAGGGAGCAAGGTTCGACTGAATAGAGCACAGGTACTCCAAATCTCATATTTTTGCAGAAACAATAATATTGGGTAGTTTGGTCACATAAAATCGAGCAGAGTCAAGTAAAATCAAGACAATTGATTGTCTATGTGATTTTGTGGTTGGGCTATTGATTTTGTTCCTAATTGTTAATTGAAAGAGAGTTGGATTGGTGCAACTTTTAGTTACATGAGAAAACTGAAACTTTTTGGAGCTATGAGATCTAGTGGAGCCATGAATGCGTCCATCTCGATGGTGGAGAATGCGTCGATCCATTAGGCAGTCACACATCTTGACAAAATTGATGTGAATATATTTGACGCCAAATGGAACTTTGGTATTTGTCAATGTGAAAGGATGGATGCACTATGCTCTTTGAATCTATAAAAAGTTTTGGAGAATAATGAACGACCTGAGGTGATTTCAAAGAGAGATTGGCAAAAAATGAACAAAAGTGTTTGTAGCTTGATAAAAAAATTATCTATCTCAGGAATTGAAAGACCCATATTGAATAGTTTGATCATATGTCATTTATTTAGTATTTTAGTGTCTTTAAGACCACAAAATTAAATAATCTTAAGCTCGATAGATTTGTGTTATCAAGATGCTTGATTTGAAATTTGGAGATTGTTTATTCTGCTAGTTAATATCATGAAATTTTCAATCAAATTTAATACCTTCGATATGGGCTCGTGTGAAACCCCTCAGAATTTCATTATTTTGAGTGCAGTTACTCCGTACGAATTGACCTTAGTACGGGACGAACTGAAAAAAATTGTAAAAATCTGTATGGTTCGTACGTACGAACCTGAATTCGTCTGGGACGAAATTTGTCCAGAGGAGAAATCGTCCCGGGACGAATAGGAATCGTCCCGTACGATCCTATTTTGTATATATATATATCTGATTTGAGATATTTTAAGATATTTTTGAAGAGAGAGAAAGAGAAGAAAAGAGAAGAGGAAAGCTTGGTTTAGGAGACCGCGGAGCGATTTTCGTCCGTCGCCGCTGTTAGAAGAATTGTTTGTCTCGAAGTAAGGAATCCTAATCCTATTTCTGATTTCGAAGATTTCGTGTTTTGATATTTTTCTTCTCAGTTTTATGTTTCCGTTACCGAAAAACGTGCATATCTTTGTATTGTCGAAACTTTTACCGCGTAGCTTTTGTTATGTTATAGAAATGATAATTTTGCATGATTTGAGTATTTTCTGAGAAGTTTTCATCGGATATTTTGAATTTTGTGGGATTTTTATCGAATAGAAAATTGTATGGATGTTGAAAAATATTGATTCAGTACAAGTAAAGTTTTGAAACGTTGTTTTACACGATTTCTAGTAATTTGCTAATTTTCTGGAACTGTGCATTTTATAACGACTTCTATCTACTATACGATATTTTAAGGGGTTTTCTAAATTGAGCTAAATCATGTTTATTGGTTGCAATGTGTTGATGATATGATGATGATGTGGTAATATGATTGAAATTGTTGTTATATTACTGTGATACTGTTGTATGTGTGAAAGACAAATAAAGACTGGTTGAATCGTTAGTTGAAAACTGATTGACCTGTACAGAATGGTGGGCCGACGGACTTTCCTTTAAAAAGGGTTTGATGTTATCCTCTACTGATCATGTGATTACTGAATGGAGTTATAAGGAGATAATTATTGTGCCGACGGGCAAAGAGTGACGACTCTTTTCACTGAGCCAACGGATACAAGACACAAGACACTGATATTGATACAAGACTGAAAACACCTTAATAGCAGTGCTTTTACTTGCTCTGTATGGCTAATGTACTGAATTGCATATTTAGCAATATTGTTACTACTACTGTACGGATTTACTGATACTAACGCATTTACTGATACTGAACGGATATATTACTATACGGTTTTATCGATTTTTTACGGATTTATTGTTAATGTATGATTTCACGATTATAACATTACTGTTCATGTCACTGAATTGTTACTGATACTAATACATACACTGATACTACTGATTCATTGTACTGACGTTTTGCACGTAATATACTGTGTAAGTGACATGTGATTCATTGAACACGTGATATAGATTATTGGATTGCATGTGATTCACTGATCACGTGATATTGAATAATTGAATTGCAAGTGTATATTTTGATATGATTCTACGGCATTGATTGATTCCAAAATTTTCTAACGATGTTATGATTTTATTTCATTGATTTGATTTCAATAGTCACGAACGACATTAATGATTTGACGTTTTATACCGATTGATATTATTGAACCAATGAATTCTCTTTATACGATTGACATTATTGCCATGATGATTTATTGACTGATTTGATTTGTATTATCGATACGAAGATTTTTTTAACGATTTAATTGAGATTTTAAATATGAAGATTTGTCTACTGAATTGACTGATGTTATTGATACGACTACTACTGTAGAGATTTGACGCACGTATTGATTCATTGAGCTTTACGAACTTTTATACTGTTTATTTGATTATTCTATTGATAATGATGGCTTCACACGTTTCTGTATTGATTACCGTTTCTGTATTGATTTCTGTTTATGTACTGATTCATATTTTTGCATTGACTCAATGATCATGTGTAAGTGACTGCTATGATTTGACTGATTGGCATGCATATTGCTCCTATACCGTGCTTTGATTTCAGTTGTAGGTTTTTGGTGACCTGCTGGGCTTTTTGAAGCTCATTATATGTGGTTAATATTTTCAGGTCAGGGTAAAGAAGCAGGAGATTGAGGTTGAACAGGAATCTTCAAGTTTTTGTCTTTTTTATAGTGATTCTTTTTGTACTCATGACAGGATGGATTACATGTGATTAAAGTGTAGATCCTTAGTATTGTAAATGAACTTTTGGGATTGAATAGAAATGTTTACTTGATGTTTTAAATTATAGATTTTGTTAGACTGTTTATCACTGATTGGTGACTATAGACAGCTATGGTAGAAGATTGACTTAAATGATTGACATAATAATTTTTCCAAGTTAGATATTGGGACGTCACAGCTCGTATGACTCATATTGTACCATTTTTTATTTCATTAGGATCACCTTATAGAGATATTTAATTTGACTATAAGTTTGTTGAAATCAAAATTAGGATGTTCGTAAATTTAATTTTAAAAAAATTCAATTTAAAAACATCTCAATATTTATGCTTGATATGATAGAATTTTTATGCACTAATAATTGAAAAGTGAGGGTATTGTTTTAAGACTTTTAACTTTCTTAACTTATTTAAAATATATATTTTTAAAATAAAAAATATATAATTTGAGAAAATTACTTTGAAATTAAATTCTCTTATAATTTATAATTTTAAAAATTGAAGGATATATATTTGCTCTACGACGGCAGCCGCTTTAATATGTTTCAAATTTGAAGAACAATAAAAAACAAAAGTCCTATTGGTCATATATTAAAGTTACTCGTTGTTTTATAAATCCACGAGCTTATTTCCTAGAAAGGAAGTCAAGGGTGTTTTCGTAAATCAATATACAAGAACCGTCCTACCCCCTCTCTCTCCTTCCGCGTTCTCTGGCATATAAAAACCGCTAGGTCCTCTCCTTCGCTCCTGCGCTCATCGGAGGAGAAGACCTTGAGATCTAGTACATTTCTTCCACCGCCTCGCTCTTCTCTTTATGCCGGTTTGAGCTCTTTGACAGGATTTCACGTATGAGCTGGTTTGATAATCTCCGCGGATTGTCGGATCCGAGCCATTTCTTGGATGGTCTCTTGATCTTTATCCTCTATCATTGCCCTATACGTTCCAATTCTTCGTCAATACCTTTGAATTGGAAATCGTAAGTCTTGGATCCGGGATCGCGGTCTAGAAAATTTTTTCTTCGCAATGGAATCGAAGAATCTTTCATCCTGCGAGGATTTCTCAGTCACCGGTAATAATTTCTTTCCGTCTTATGAGTGAATGCATGTTGTTTGAGCTCGTTCGCGTGTTTAACATGGGCAATTGGCGGCTGATATGTTAATTAATTTCGGTTTGGTATTTTACTAATTTTAGTTTCTATTGGAAACTGGAGAAGATTGGATTTGGAGTCCATGAATAGTAGCTTTCTCTTTAATGTTGAATTGAGACCCATCTATTATTAAGTTTTATTTTGATTTTGTGATGTTTGACTTTCCAGGATAATACTTATTTAGCTGTTTCTTCAAAGTCCGTACCTCTGATCCGGCAACTTATTTAGAATTATTCTTATAGAATTTTTATTTGATAAACATCAGAAAATTCTTCTAATCAAGCAGAATTTTGACAAAATTTTTAGATCTTAAAGCACTGAAGTATTTAGGGCAGAAGTTGCAAGAATTGGCTAGGAGATCATCTAAACTCTAATTTCAATAAATTTGTAGTTGAAACGATGAGATTTTATGAGTCGAAAAATGTTTAGATCTGAGTTTGAATGGGCTTATATAAAATTTCTTAATATAGTTGAAAATTTATCAAAGCCATTTGAGCCATTTGAGGGGTGAAAATTCCTCCAGAATTTACGTCATTATAGTTGAAATAAGCTTGATGTGACAGTTCCATTGAGTCCAAGATCACTCAATTTTGTGTTCATTAAAACATTGAGATGCTCCCAAAAAATAAACTAATCAAAGGGTACCTATTCAAGCTATTTGATGGAGTGTTCAAGGTTATTTTAAAAATGATCATAATGCACCATTTTGGAAATTTATGAATAGACCCTCTTCCTATGTATTGGAAGAGGACTTTTGGTAAAGAGAATTATCTAACTTTAAAGAATTCTAGAGCTCTTTCCATCATTTAGAGCCCCAATTGCTCGCCTTTGGGATTACACCTATCCAAGTATCTCCGCTTTTTCCTAGTCATCTGGTATTCACTCCGGCTAAGAGAACAATCAAGTTGGGCACCTTCAAGCATTTAATGATACGAGGATCATTTGATTCGATGGCGTGGGATCCATTTGAGGTATAGTGGAAGTTAATAAGAGAATTTGAGAGTTGGTATATGATATACCTGAGAGTATCCCAAGCTAGGAGTATTGTTGCCAAAAGGACTCTAGGATGAGAAGAGAGCTCAGAAGGGTTTTTGGGTAAATTCATAAGAAATATATGCCAAGTGCCAAGTAGATGTTCTGAAAACAATAGATATCAAGTGGGGAGCAGGCGATCGTAAGAGACATTCTAAAAGAAGCCTTACACAACATATGAGCTAGTGATTTTGAGAAGAATTTCAAAAGGCAGCTAATCGATGATTTGACTTTGGACCTCATTAATCATATAATAATAATGATAGTCTGGCAATGTCATTTTATGTTTGTGGCATCAATAATGGGCATCATACGTTGTAACTTACTTATTTAGAGTTATGGTTTCCTGTAATAAAGGTATGCCACATATTTTGTGTCATTTCCATATTAAATGTAGCCTATGTTGTGACTGGCATGCCCTATTTTATAAAGGAAAGTTTGATCTGTCAAAGTATATACGCTGGTTAGTAGAGAGTTTCCTTGGTTAGAATGAGTAATTTTTGTGTGCCTCTAAGACTTTCGATGCTATTTTTTCCTCTAGATCTAAAATTATAGAAAAGAACTTGAAGTCAACAGACAAAACTATAGGAATACTCAAATCAGTAAGTCATCTTTTTAGTGATACCAAGGTTGTGGAAAACTTGCTTATTTGACTTCATATTCAATTTTCTATGACAAAATCACATCATATAGATTGTTGACCAACGGCAACTCAAGAATCTGTGTATAAACTATACCTTAAGAAAAGTTTTAAAAACCTTTAGAGTGTACACATCAAGAGGAGCATCCATAAATTTTGATGAAAGTAGAAATCAAAATAACTTCTTAAAGTCTATAATTAGGGAATAGATATATGACTTTGGGAATTGATATATTCGACAAGTTTATTGTTTTGAAAAATTTTCTCTTATCAAATGATAATATTTTGATAGTAAAAATTTTTTAAGGTTGATTATGATGTTTGCAACATCATAAAAGTTTCAAAATTTTTGTACTTTTGATTTCAACGTAGAAATTTGTCGAATGAAAAAGCGTCTCAATTTTGCATCAAAATTTTCAAAAATGATTTTTTTTTTCAAAAATAAAGGCAATAAAGTTTCCCATTGAAAATTTTTAGGCGAAGTATATATGTGTGGATGAGCTTACATTTAAAATCATGATTAAAATGACGAATGGTCGGAAAAAATAACTAAAAATTATAAAATTTCGGTTGAAAATCATATAAGATTGAGTTGTTAGTCGAACTTCCGACCTTCTTGTAGGAACCTCATTTATTTTCATTTCTATACCACTCCGCTCATTTCATAAAAAATTCCGCATCTCATGTGTGTGGTTGGCTATTTATTTGTGTGTGAAATTTTCATGCAAAATTAAGATAATTAAATATACCTAAACCGCTGTAACAATATCAAATTCGCTATGTTTTTTTATTCATTTTACTCCCCTCATTGTTTATATAAATCTTGTTGGTAAATATTTCTCATGTTTGAAAGCTTTGATTTTTAATACCGAGCAGTTTTATTATGAGCTAGCTGCTGCTGCTGCAAAATCTATCTGCTAAGGATGCTGGTATTTGATGTTTATAAAATGATGTATTTGAATTTCCATATGTATTCTTATCATTCTCTTTTGTTTAGATTACAAAATTGTAATATTATTTTAGAGTTGTCTCCTCAGACTTCAGTTGGATAGTGGTGGGTACATAAGTGACAATCAAATTTGATTGTACATGATTAAGGTTGCTATTAGAGGAAGCTTTCTAAATTTGTATATGTCCATTAGTTTGATTCTGATTCAAGTCCTACAGGTGCAGTCTACATTTTGCATTAAATGTCTTAGTATTAGTTGCATATTTTTTACTAAAGTAATCACCATCTTTGGTTATTACATATCTGAATTTAAACAATCTTACATTTGGAATTCTTGAATCCTTATCCAATCCAGATTCTCATGTGATATTGTATTTTTAATTGCTGAACCCTTTTAACCTTTGATCGTAGGTTCCTTCTTCTCACCCATTGAGAAGAAGCCTTCCCCACCTTCAGTGATTGTAATTGGTGGAGGAATTTCAGGAATTGCGGCTGCTCGGGCATTGACCAATGCTTCATTCAAGGTAATAGTTTTGCTGTTGCAGTGATGTTGTTTATTTTATTACAGATGATACTTAATATATGGGTATGTTTCAAGAAATTTGCTGGTTATTTGGAATTTCATTAGTATTTTTCTAATGTTATATGTGATTGCCGCAAATATTATTATGATTTATGAGGTTCAAATTCACTTTAGGTCATTCTTTTGGAATCTCGTGATCGGATTGGAGGCCGGGTGCACACAGACTATTCTTTTATGTGTCCTGTTGATATGGGTGCATCATGGTAAATTTATTTGTTTTATTTGCTCCTTTTTGTACGTCAGTCACATGCTTTTAATGTTTTAACTCCACGTGTTTCTATTTCATTGAGCCCGTTTGCTTTCTATAACCATGCAGGCTTCACGGTGTTTGTAATGAGAACTCCTTGGCTCCATTTATTCGGTTATTAGGATTGAAGCTATATCGCACGAGTGGTGACAACTCCATTCTGTATGACCATGACCTTGAAAGGTGCTTTAAAACCTTTAATCTGAGTCTTCATCCTTAATTGTTAATGTTTACCATATTCTCTAGTTTTGTAACCCCAAGCAAATAAATCCTTTTTTTTTCATTCTCTTATTGTTAAACCTTTGTTTAAATTGGACCACTACTGCAACTATTATTTCAAATCTCCGTTCCTTTCGTGAAGCTTATATTTAGCATGGTTGGACCTTCTAGTGTTTATTGGTACTACATATTACAATTATAATTTTTCCATGCTTGGATCTTGATTTAATGTCATGGTTTTGACATAGTATTTACCCTACAAAATGTACAATCCTTGCTTCCACTTAGTTTCTTCTCATTTTGCCGCACCCTTTGTCAAAATTTTCTTCCTCTGCATCCTACAAAAATACATGAAGGCATTGTGGAGGTTGTTCTGCTGTTTTACAGCTACATGTAAATTTTATTCAATTGGTATGGATATGTGAGTTTTTATGGATAATCTCAAAGTAGCTCGAATAGATATTTAAATATTATATGTTACTAATGTAATGTTAAAATTTTCAAGTGTCTGATAATCTTAAGCAGTTTAGCAGCTTGGTCATTTTTTTCTTTGTTTTTTATTAATATTAAAATGCTTCATGCAGCTATGCACTTTTTGGCATGGATGGCCAACAGGTTCCTCAAGAGCTCGTCATTAAAGTTGGAGAAGCATTTGAGAAAATTCTCAAAGAGGTAATAAATTGTTTGTTTGAAATTTGTAAGTTTTGAATTTTATATTGATATAGTTTCATATACATGAGCTTGATGGTGATTTCACAGACGATGAAAGTTAGAGATGAACATCTAGATGACATGTCTGTTTTGCAAGCAATTTCTATTGTTTTGGATAAGCATCCGGAGTTAAGGTATAAATGGTATTTTTTTTTGCTTCTGAAAGTTTTGAGTGCAATTGATTTGCTTCTGATCATTTTGTAGGCAAAAAGGTTTAGCCTATGAAGTGTTACAATGGTATATATGTAGAATGGAAGCATGGTTTGCTGCAGATGTAGATGCTATATCACTTAAAAACTGGGATCAGGTAACAACCAATTTGAAGAAACACTTACTCATGAATCATGATCTAATCCTAAAGATTGGTTCATTCTTGTTTACTTTTGGAACGGTTTTTTTATTGCTTCTTGAAGCAGCTTTTTAGTATAAAATTTTTTATACTAAAAAGCTACTTCAAGAAGCAATAAAAAAGCGTCCCAAACGAAAAGCCTAAGAAAGGGAACTTTTGAACCAAGTTAGCTTAAGGTTCAATGAAAACTCTTCAGCGTGGTGTTCTTGTGAATGCAGGAGCATGTGTTAACTGGCGGTCATGCTCTCATGGTGCAAGGTTACAATCCTTTAATTGAAGCTCTAGCTGGAGACCTTAATATCCGTCTGAACCACAGGTATCGGCTTTTGGAAGGCCATTTCTTATCTGCTAAACGCAGTTTTCGTGATATCTATAGTTATATTGGTGTTCGATCATGTTAGTTACCATTGGTAACATTTAATTTTTTACCATATTCACTTTTTTATTATGGCAAGCAGGGTGACAAAAATTGTTCAGCGCTGCAATCTAGTTATAGTCACTGTCGAGGGAGGAACCAACTTCGTAGCCGATGCTGCTATAATAACTGTTCCTCTTGGAGTTCTCAAAGCAAACCTGATCGAATTTGAGCCTAAACTACCTGATTGGAAACTCTCGGCCATTTCCGATATCGGCGTTGGCATTGAGAACAAAGTAGCTTTACGCTTCAGTACTGTTTTCTGGCCAAACGTTGAGGTATTAGGCGTTGTTGCTCCAATATCACAGGCTTGTGGCTACTTTCTCAATCTACACAAGGCAACTGGAAATCCTGTTTTAGTATACATGGCTGCCGGGAGCTTTGCTGTCGAACTGGAGAAGTTATCAGATGGGGAAGCCGTTAACTTTGTTATGTTGCAACTCAAGAATATTCTTCCACATGCAACACGACCTGTAAGCTCTTATAACCATCATTCTTTTCTCAGTTCCTGAAGCTTTGAATTTGAAAATGCTAAGCTAAATGCCGTTAACTTTCTGCAGGCACAATATTTGGTTTCACGATGGGGATCCGATATCAATTCGCTCGGTTCCTACTCTTGTGATCTGGTTGGAAAGCCAGCAGATCTTTATGAGAGGTTCCGGGCGCCTGTTGATAACCTCTATTTTGCCGGCGAAGCGGCGAGCATCGACCACTCTGGCTCTGTGCATGGAGCATATTCTTCAGGCATATCGGCTGCTGAAGACTGCCAAAGACGTCTGCAAATGCAGTATGGTATTTCAGATCTTCTCAAGATTGTGTTTAGGGAGGAAATGTCTGAAATCATAGTTCCTCTTCAAATTTCAAGAATGTAATGAAACCTTCTTCTCATTTGACGCATTCTTAACTGATTATTTGGACCTTAAGGGATAACCTCTCCTCTATTCCTTTTAAGATTGGTGCAGTTAAATAATTCTAAATGTTTTATGGTTTTGCTGAGATAGTTTGATGTTTTATTATGCTTTTTGTTGTTTTGGAATTTCTGTTTTACTGAAATATCTTTTGGCTCGTGATATGGTTAGAACTTTGAGGCTCTGTTTGGCTTGAAGGAGTTGGAGATGACGTAAATGAATTTTCTTTAGGTAATAATTAAAAAATCTTCGCTATTTAACATGTGGCTGAAAATTTTCAATTCAGTTACTTCTTTTGCATTCTCATCTTTCCTTTCAATTCATCTATGATCTACACTACATAAAGCCGAGTTTTTGGCTCTAATATAATTCATAGCTAATTAGTTTTATTCAGGAAATATCAATAAATGTATTTTCCTAAAGATTAAAAATACAAATGATTTATTATTCAAATTGGATCCATAATTGTAATTTACAAGAGTGGACTTATATATATATATAGTTGTGTCCTAGAATATTTGTAGTGGTAGAGAGATAAAATTTTATGTTTTAGTTTTATAATGAAGGTGGTCATGATGAACATTGTCCGGCGATGAAGGTCAGAAGAATTGTAGTCGACGGGCGACATTGGTTAGGAAGATTGCAGTTGGGCGACGGAGATTGGAAAAACTTTAGTCGGATAAAAGTGGTCGGAAGGATTGTGATTGGGCTCAGGAGGTTAGAAGGACCGTAGTTGGTGGGTGACGGAGGTCAGAAATCTGACAACAATTGGTGGTTGTGCGTAAGTCCGGTGACACTTGGTGGCCGAGCGGAAATCTTAGTTGATGGTCGGGTGAAAATCCGACGTCAATTGGTGGCTAGGTATGATTGTGGTGACAGTTAGTGGTCGGGAGGAAATCCGACGATAGTTGGTGGTGGGCATAAATCAAGAGTAAGTTGGTGGCCGAGCGAAAATATGAAGACGATCGGTAGCTGTGTAAGTCCGACGATAGTTGATATACGGATGAAAGTCTAGTGACAATCAATGGCAGGACGGTGGTTGATGATGAGCTTAGTGGCAAGAGAAATATCTAATTTCTCTTCATCTCCTCTTTTATTTTCCTTTCTCCCCTTTTTCCCCATTGCTTGGTTCCCCTTCATGTGAAGAATGAGAGGCTATATATATATATATATAAGGACAAGTTGAGAGTGTTTTGAATAGACGACCGAATATCAACCCCTTGATTATGGATCATTTATTGAGTATTTGAGTGCCTTAATGATATCAAAATTAGATGATCTTGGGCTCGTTTGAATCGTCTCATCGAGCTGTTCTATTCAACTATGAGCACGTTACATTTGGAAATTGTTTGGTCATTTATTTTATGATTTGAACACTCCAGTTGCAAATTTGGTGCCGTTGGGTTTGCTTTTTCGTCACTGACGGAAGGAGGGACACGCCCCCCCCCCCCCTCCCCCCCAGCATCTCGACTCTGATTATTCTCAGATCTTAGGAATTCAGAGTCAGTATGGTTGTATCCGTGATCTATGGCTGACTTGACATCAGTGTTAAACATTCAGGTGCTTGTTCAAATTTCTGAAGAGATGTTGTTTCACATGCCCAGCTACTCCTTTTGCTGAAGTCAGTACTATGAACTTGACAACAACAAGAACTTACTCCACTCCATACAAAAATTACTTTCATAACTCTTGCAAGATAAAGGGGAAGAGGAGATTGTGTGCCGGCTAGCTGGAAGTTGGAAGAAAAAATTTGAGGAAAAAATAACGAGGGTACATAATAACAAGGTTGGCTAGCTCACATTAGACACCCTACTTTGCTTATTCCAATCAAACCAATGAAGCAAAGGTTGCATGCTAGCCTCTTCAACAAAGCCACAGCCTTCTTGTTTTGGTTCCTCACTTGGGACCTTGAGCAGCAAACATAACTATTTTAATTTAGACATCCCGGAATAAACTTCTTGCTTCGCCATGTTTTTCGAGACGTTCAGTTCGTCTGTAAGTTTGCTGAAATTGGAGTTGGAATGATCCTAGATTTAATTTCGGAAGTTCCTAGCTCAATTTTGCCTTGCGATTCGTGTCGATCATAATTAATTTTTGATGATATATCAAATATAAACATCAAATTTATTTCAATTTTATTTCTTGATAAAAAATATAAAACTCTATCGCTTAAAGGTCATTGCTATTTGCTGAGGATTTTATCTCAGAGCACCATCAGGCTTCATTTTTATCATAACTCATATGATATGAATGAATAATTCTTATTCTTTTGGGCAAAATTTTTAATTTATCTCTAATAATAATATATATTTAATAACAAGCAATAAAAACGTGCATAATTCGATAATTATATTAGAATAAGTATAATTAATTTTGAATGAAAAATTTTGAAAATATAAAAGAATAAAGATTAAAATATCCCCAAAAATACGAGATAATTAAACATTTTTTTTAATTATTTTAGTTCAAGCACATATTTATTTATTTTATTTTATTAAAATCGTTAATGATTAACATTTATAGCTCAGAACTATAAATAGCATACGCTTACATCTCAATTCTCACATGTGATTCATAGCTCATTTCTCCCGGAAGACCGGGTCTCTCTATCGGACGAAAATAAAACACATAGCTCAACGAAAAAACAGAATATATTTTTAGCCTTTAGATAAACTTTATGATTCGTGTAACCATATATGACAGGACTGCGAATCTTGAGAGCCTGAGAGGATTCAATTGAAAGTTGAAACACCGTGTCGCCGTCCTGACCGCTGCCTGCACAACGCTCCGCTTTACAAATTAAATTGAATCCAAAAAACAAGAAAATGAATTAAAACAAACCCTAGAATCCTCCTCTGCATCTCTCTACCTCCATTTCGTCTTCATGGCTGCACTCAACCGGTTCGTAAGAGCCGCCGCCGGTACGGCGGCCACGCTATCGGTTGCAAGAAGGGCGATGTCGGCGATTGCTTCCGAGTCTGGTGCCCGGATGCCGGCCAGCTTCGCGCGGGCGGGCTTGGCTCTTCCGGAGGTAAGGAGAGATCCAGCGGAGAGGAACGTGCAATGGGTATTCCTTGGGTGTCCTGGTGTGGGTAAGGGAACGTATGCCAGCCGCCTCTCGCAGTTCCTCGGCGTGCCTCATATTGCCACCGGGGATCTCGTCCGCGAAGAGATCTCCTCCGCCGGTCCGCTCGCTGGTCAGGTGAATCGTCGTAACTTGAGTTTGTTTTGAGATAATGAATTTAGGTTTTTGTTTGCTAGAGGTTGGACTTGTGTGCTTACTGTAGAACTGGTTAGGATTGAAAGCGATGGTTCGGGAAAACTTGGTGAAGGGTGGATTTTCTGATGAGATTTATTAAGTATTGGATTAGGATACAATGAAGTTGGTTTTTATTTTGTTTAACAGCAAATTGGGGTCTGACACAATTGTGTTTTTATGCTTGGCAAATGAACATAAATTAAAGGGTAAATAGGGTTTTTTTGGGATTGATCTGTACGTGAACCTTGATTTATCTCATAATTATGAAAATACTATAAAAACTTGATGGTTTGCTTTATGTTTGGTCTATGAGTTTATGATACATTTATCATAGGATCTAAAATCAGTAACGCATAAAAGAGGTAACCTAACAACTTATTTTCATAGTTTGAAGATCTTCCTTTAGTATATTGAGATCATTACGATCTTCTAGTTGATTCTCATCTTATTTTTGTAGATCTAGGCTGGCATCGTTAGCTACACATCTCAGGAGAAATTTATAATGTTCTAAAAACATCAAATGTTCAATCGTTTAAGTTATTGCTATAGGGGTTTAACTTGGAATCTTATTAAAAGAAATGAATGACTAAGCCTAAGTTGTGTGACTAATACAATAAGCACATGTAAATGTATAAATATATTTTTTTGCTAATTTTTTAACGCACGGGCAGTGTGACAAAGGTCATTCTATCCTCAGTCCGCTACTCATCAAGAATTAAGTTATTCCATATTTCTTCCATTTGAGTCCTAGCTTATCAATTTTCTGAAAATATTACTTTGAGATTTGAAGCGTTTGCATTTTTGTGGACACTAAGAGGAGATGATTTACCATTCTTTAAATATCAGTCGCATGGAAGTATGAAATGCTGTTCAGATTCCTTGTCATTGAAATATCAACCCTTTGAGAAATTAATGTGACTAAATTGCTTTTGCAGCTCAGTACACTAATTGAATTTTATTCTTTGGCCTTATTTATTTTGTAGCTTGAGGAGATTGTCAATAAAGGCAAATTGTTACCTGATGAAGTCATTATAGACTTGTTGTCAAAACGTCTTGAAGGTGGTGGAGCTAAGGGTGAATCAGGATTCATTCTTGATGGTTTTCCAAGGACAATCAGACAAGCAGTAAGCAAATAGTTTCATTTGGTTTGTTCAGGTTTTTTATTGAAATAAATTAAAAAAAGAAGCATACCTTTTTTAAAGATATTGTGATCAAATTGACTTGATTTTTGTGAACAATCCGAGTTCAGATTTTTGTTTATTAAGCTATCATCTACCTAAACTTGAACCCAGTAGAGAAGCTTGTTCAGTAGATGAGCCAACTTGCATTTGGCTCAGTTGTCACTGTTATGTCCATATGCATACTGGTTTATGAAATAAGTTAAACTTACATTAGGATTGTGACCTATGTACACCAATCTCATTCATGCCTGCATAAAATTTTTTAGATTTGTATCTGTGTATGTTTCTTTCAAACCTCAATTCGCTAGAGAGATTTGAAAACCTAACACTGCAATCCTTTTTGAAAGACTGATTGATTCTTGGTCAGTTCTGATTTGGATCCTACATTTTTTTTTCCATGGGATACAATTGTTTTTTTGGTCATTTTAGCCAGTATACCAAGCTGATCGGAAGCCGGAAGAGAATACACCAGTAGTTTTTCTTTTGGGTTCTCTTACTAGAATATTCACATTTCATTGCATCGAAGTGCAGCCTAATTTTTATTTCCAGTCTTTCTGACCCAGATTTTTAGTGTTATGATTTATAGCTATAAGTTCTAGGTAATTTTCCTTTGCTTTATTAGAAACATATTCGTGTGTTTAAACCTCTCTAGCAGTTAAGGAATTCCTGAAACTTATCCTATTAATGAACTTTGTGGTATTATCTCATGTCATTCTTCCCTATTCATGTAGACTCCTTATCAAACCTTGTCTTAACGTTATTAATTCAAGAATGATATTCCACTGTAATGCCAAGCAGTTATTATGAGGAAATATTGGTGATCATACTTGCAGTCCCTATTAGCCAAGAGGAAAATATTCTAGATAATAAGTACAATATATTCCCCTAAGTTTCATATGCAACTAGGAATTTTTAAAATTTTTTCCTTACATTTTATATTTACATAATCAGGTCTTATTTCTAAACTTTTTAAAGTAATTTTAAAATTCTCTTAGCCTTAAAGATGCCTGAATTTCCAATGGCAGAAGCAGGTATAAGAATACTGCTTAAGGCTTACGAATTTTTACATAGATTCTCATATTTCTTGCATTGTACTATTTAGATTATTGTCCCAGTATCAAGCAGCAATTTAATATATTGTTGTTTCTGTCATATCTTTTTTTTCTTTTTTGGGTCTAATATGATGATGGTATGTTGTAACCACCAAAATAGGTTGCTTATCTATTGAGAAATGAAGCATTTTTCACGCTTATAGTTGAATCAGATTATTTATAAATTACGGAAAATAATGTTTTCTATTTTGAGGCATCGTTACAAATCTAGAAATATCATGTCTCTGTACATGTGTTTGGAGCCCTTGAACCGAATTGCAGATGAAGGTTTTACTGTTAATTTTTCTAAAAAGCAACTTAGGTTACTTGATCAAGGTCTATTTGGGTATATCTGCTAGTAGTTTATTCGATCATGAAATATTGATATAAATTAAGGCCTTTCTTCGTGAAATATTTAAAGTAGTCCTTAGACTCGTACAATGGATGGGCTTGGTTATCAAGTTGAACTAATGTATGTAAATTAAACATGAATCTATAATGTTTGCATGCATGATAAGAGAAACACTTACAGAGCTGAAACATTGGATAGTAGAGTTACTTCTTATTACATTTTTTTTGAATTAGAAATGGACTATTGGTGAATTGCTTATTTGCCTTCACAATGAGTTCTATTTCTATTTACTTAAAGACTTTGACCTATGTTATTTCTAAAGCCACTTAAAATTAACATATTTATTCTTTGAAGGAGATAATTTAAGCATCTATGCTGTTCTTGATCTGATTGCTGCCTCATTTGAAAAATTAAATAAAAAAACTCGAGTATAATAGTTGATAGTTTATATTTTTTTTCCTTTGCTTGTTGCTAAAGATCTCCTACTAACGCTGCCAAATCTCCAAAGAACATGTTCCGTAGGAAAATTATACTTAAATTTCCTAACTAACAATTGAATTTTTCACCTAAATGATAAGAGAAACGAGCACTCGACAACAATAGTAATATTAATTTTTTGAAATGTACATTTTATGATAAGGGAAAGTCTCAAGTCCTACAACAAATAATTGAAAATATTTTAGCATAGAAATGTTAAGCCATTGGCTTTCATTTTAGCTATGCTTTTATGTTAAAATGAGTTTGACTATTAGTGTATTGATAGGAAATACTTGAGTTCGCAAGTAGCCCAACCCAAATCGAGAGTCAAACAGCAAAATTACTGCTGTCCACAGCAGTAAGACAGCCCAGATTTGCTGTTCACAGCAGGAAAAACAGCAAAATCAAGAGAAAACTGAGAGAAAACTCAACAAAGGACTTGTATTCCATTAGAAGATGAAATAAAATAGCAAGAAACAATTGATCCTCTATTCGAGAGGAGGATCATTCTCTCCCAATCTCTCTAGACGCCGCTAGAGCCCAAAAGAAATCCAAGAGATCTCAAATTTCAGCCAAAATTCAAGATATCCAGACCCTAGGAAAAATCAACTATCTAATGCATACAAATCAAAAGGAATTCCCTAAACAGTCCCTACATTCAAATTTCTCTCTCAAGTCCCTCAAAAATCCTTCCTAAAATGGTATCTCGTGAAATGCCGGTCCCGTTCGGACCGGATGGACCGGTCTAACATGTATCTAACCAAATTCTGGTCTTCCTTTGGTTCACACTCCCTAGCAATTGTTTAGAACTTATAGTTTAGTTGAGATTTATTGATACATGCAGGTTGTGCCTCTCATGGGTCTTGTCTTCTTTTATCATGGTTAAGCAATGTTCACGAGTGAGTGACTCTCACAATAACTCCACATGTTTGCGTAGGCATTTGGTGAATGGTACTTAATGATATAAAAAACTTTCATATGAGGGTGAGCGATGGTTGATATAAAGAGCTCTCATATGATAAAATACATGAAAACCTCAACTTTAGTTCATATTAGAAACGTGAAAAAATATGTTGATATTAAAATACAAAGCATTTGACCCTCAACCATTGAGCAAATTATTAGGTGCAGACACCGGACAGAGAGAATTATCCAGATTTCTTTCTGTCTACAGTAAAATCACAGTCAAAGTGCAACTGCTACAGTAACTGCGCTTTTACTGTAGACAGAGAGAAATTTGGATGATTCTCTCTGTCTGGTATCCGCACCTAATAATTTCTCCAACCATATGTTTAAATTTTTAGATTGTAAATAGGCTGTTCATTGGTGTATCTAGCCCAACTTTACTCTTCTTTTGTCCTCCCTAACACTTTGTATTCAGCTAATCATCAGCATGCATGTTTTGAATTTTTCTTCTTAAGAGGGTAAAAATCATCAGTCTGTTATACAAATCAATTACCCACAGCTATGAATGCATACTTGTTTTATTAGTAAATAATATACTGATTTTTAAATGTCTTGCTTCACCTTTACAGGAAATACTAGAGGGAGTAATGGACATAGATCTTGTAGTGAACCTTAAGCTGAGAGAAGAAGTGCTCATTGAGAAGTGCCTTGGAAGAAGGGTTTGCAACGAGTGCGGTAAAAATTTCAATGTCGCTTCCATCAATTTAAAGGGAGAAAATGGTAGACCTGGAATATCAATGGCTCCACTCCCACCTCCGCCTCAGTGTGCATCAAAGCTCATTACTCGAGCTGATGACACTGAAGATGTTGTGAAGGAAAGGCTGCGCGTCTACCATGAGCTGGTAATGATCACTTAGTTCTCAGTTGCTATATATATATATATAGGATTTCAAATCAAGAAAGAAGCGTAAATGCCTTCAAATTTTAGTTGAACAAAGGTTAAAATAATAAGTATACATACATGCAAGCATTTAATCTAATGGAATATCAGTAGAAATATACACTATTACAGCAGGAAAATACTCTCGAGTCTTTAGGAAATAATTCTCATCTTTTCTCAATAATTTTATGAAGTAAATTATAAAAAAAATTCTTTTAATAACATTATTTACTTTAACTGTTAATGTTTGGGCACAATTTGAGGATCTAATATAATTATTTTCTGTGCAAATGCATCGAATAATGTTATAGTGACCCTTAGTAGTCTTTTTTTCACTTAAACTTCATTTTTGCTATGTTCACCTTGGAAAGGCAGTTACGTTTAAAAAGTAGTAAGAAAGTGGTTAGACCAGTCCATATGGGACCGGCTCAAAGTAACAAGAAGAGGAAGAGTCCGTCTCTTGCTCTAGCCGCACGAGCCGCAAGATCTACGGGAGCCAATTTGGAAGGATTTTTTAGAGAGTTGGGAGGGAAATTTGAATGTGGGGACTGTTTAGAGATTCCCTTTTGAATTGTATGCATTAAATATCTTGTTTTTGTAGGGTTAGGACATCTTGAATTTGGCTGAAATTTGAGATCTCTTAGAATTAAGTTTTCTTTTGCGCTCTAATGGCGTCTAGAGATTTGGTAGAGATTGGCGTCTAGAGATTTGGTAGAGATTGATCCTCCTCTCTAATAGAGGATTAATTGTATCTTGCTATTTCTTTCCGTTAGCTTGATTATCACAATAAAAGTCACTGTTTTGACTTTTGAGTACTCTCGTTGTTTTTGTTTTTATTGTTAGGATTCACTTGAAATCCGCAAGTGTTTCCTATCAGATGACTTTCACTTGAAATCCACAAGTGTTTCCTATCAGAAAGTCATCTTAAACGAAGCCTAAGGATGTTTTTCCTTTGTTAATATAGAGTGAACCAGTTGAGGAATTCTATCGGAGCAGAGGAAAACTACTAGAATTTGATTTACCAGGGGGAATCCCAGAATCTTGGCCGAAGTTACTTCAGGCGCTGAACCTTGTGGATCATGATGAGAAGCAATCTGCTGCAGCATGAGATGCTATGCATTTGGCGTTCATCTTAGGAATCATTCTTTGAATAAGATCCTCAAAATGAGGCTGTGGTGGTTTTTTGCAACCAATAGAATTATTTATTTTCTAATTAGTTTTTTTCTCTGACCAATTAATATTTTTGTGTAATAGCATTTTTTTATCACATGTCAGTATTGTATCACTGAGGCAAAACCATATTAGCATATATTCTTCACATGTTTTTCGTGTTTAAAACATTCTACACAGAATTATAAAGAGGCAGAAGTTTGTATCATTTGGTTTTTCGTTTGTTAGGAAGCTGGCTTTTTTAATTTTGTAGAGCAGGAATGTACTTTTATGAAGGACTTCTAGTAGGGTTGTAAGTGAGTCAAGTCGACTCGTGAGCCAGCTTGGGCTCTGCTCGATAAATGACTTGTGAGCCCAGCTCAATAAGCTAACAAGCAAAGTTTGAGCTAGCCCAGACTCAAATATCTAAGAACCGTTCTTGCTGATGCTTCTTTCGAATGTTATTACGTATTCAGAGAGCTGGAGACGCCTGATTCAATCAGAATGAGAACAGCCCTTGGCTATATGAGCATGAAGGCTTAGAGTTTTGATTTCAAATTTATTGACTGTTGGATTATTCAATTGAGTATGTTTTGGATTGAGTTCCATTTCTATGATTCAGCCAACTTCAATTGAATATGGGTTGAGTGAATCCATATTCATTTAAATTTAATATTTTTTTTCTAAATTATATACTGTTAAGAGTTAAATTTTTATTTAAATTTAATAAATAATATCATTTTAAATATTTTTTAAATTAAATATGTTTAAGTCTATCTCTACTTTTTTAACATAAGCCAATCTAATACATCTACTCTCTTAGCCGGATCATCAGAAGGATTAATTATTTTGTGCGGATGCCGAATGTCGTTCGGAGATCAACCATAATACACCACATCACCCCTTCGCTCAGTATTGGTCGGTACCGCTAACGTGGCGCATTCTGGTCGATCTCCGAACGGCATTCTGCGTCCGGTCTCCGCACATAATAATTTCTGCATCAGAAAGGTGACATTTTACGTGGCCAAATTATTCAAGATGACTTTCTAATCTTACTGGCCACTGGATGATAAAAGTAAGAGTTTACATTAGGTAGTCAACAATTGGTATAAAATTTATCAACAATTAGCATAAAATTTATCGAATGATAATAAAATTTTTAATATATGTTTTAAAAAGATAATAATTGATTATAATACAATTGAATTTTAATTTTAATTCATTGGATAACAAATATAGAGGTAAACTCGCATGAAGAAGCAGCAACCCGCAAAAAGAAATGTTAGCAGCAGCCTTTTTTTTAATGATCAAAGTTTCTCTCAAGTAGCGAAAAATGACAACAGTACAAATATCATGCTATGTGGAGCTACACTTTGGTTATGTTAAAGAGTAAAATTGCGCAGGAACTATTGCTTTGAAAGCAAGGGGGCTTTCTATTAGCTTGCTTCAAAGCTTCTACAATAAGAGCAGCGTTTGTCACTAGTTCGGTAATCTTGACTCTGGAGAATTTTGAAACAGAGGGCTGAAAGGTTGTCTTGATTGCTCTTCCAGATTGGAGTCGGCCTCTCTCCCAAAGGGACTGCCCTCCCTGAACCTCCTTGACTTCCTCTTACCCTGAAAAAACAGGACAAAGTTATATTTAAGAGATATATAGTGTGCTTTGTTTGGGACGGCTTTTTTACTGTTCCTTAAATAAGCTTTCAAGTACAAAAAATTTAACTTTTGTATTAAAAAAACGTTTAAAAAAGCAGTAAGAAAACTGTCCCAAACGAAACCATAGTGTGCTAGAATACAGCAGGCTAATCATCACATCCTCTCATATCAAATTGGAGTTAAAAATATCTTATATTAAAGTATTTTAACTTAAGCTTATCTATGTTAGCTTTTAAAAGCTCAAATGTCAACAACAAAAAGCTTTTTATAAGCTCTCATACAAACAAATACTACTTTTTTATTGGGTGTTCTTCTAACATAAAAGAAGGCTCAAACAAAGCCTAAGAGTCATTTCAACAATCACAATCTTGTTTGGCTATAATTTGCTTGTTACTCTTAAAAAATTTTATGATGAGAAACAATTTTTTTTAATGAAATCTATTAGAGTGTTAGTTGCAAGGAAGTCAATGTAGCTTTTTTTTTAAAAAGATTTGCCAAAAGACTATGTAAGAAGCTTTTCTCAAAAGAACGGCGCGTGAAAGATTAAGATTAAGGCTTCGTTTAGGACGGTTTTTTTATTTGTTCTTAAAGCAGTTTTTTAGTACAAATTTATGTACTAAAAAACTACTTTAAGAAGCAGTAAGAAAACAGTCTCAAACAAAACCTAAGAACAAAATCAGTAATGAATAGAGTGAATAAAACAAAGTTTTAGTTAGTTTTGACTCACCCTAGCAGAAGAGCCACTAGCTGAGCGCTTGTGATCAGATCCATGACGTTCCTTCCCTCTTTGCAGTTGCCTTAGCAACTGCTTGTTCAATTCATCCAGTAATTTGTTGTCTTCATACAGCACTTTCACCTTAAAAATGCAAAATTGAAGCGGTGGCGAATGAGATAATGGCCTAGAGAATAAAAACACAATTGATTAGTGAATCTGTTACCTCCTCTTCAGCTCTCTGCAGGTTTATCAGGAGATTCTCCTTATCTTCTTGCAAGGACTTGACTTCAGCAGACATAGCTTGAAGCTAACATTGCATTATAGTTGAATAGAAGTGATCAAAATTTAAAATAAATACAGCAAGATATAAAAGAGTAAGACAGAAATGTACTGAATTTAGCAGGCCATTGTTTACTATGAATCATAAATGTAAAACACATTATAATAAAAGATGATGTTACAAACAAGACATACTTTAATGGTGGCTAGAGTTTCTAGAGGTATTGATAAGTAGGTGTCTGCTAGAAAGAGAAGAATTATTGATGTGAGTTAAACCTATTGGAAAGATTTCAGGGGTTCTTCTACTTCTCCTTTTGTGCGTAGACGTATTTGGGAATTGAGAAAAAGTCAATGAATGATCTTATTTTTGTACACCATGCTTTTTGGTTTCTTTACTAGTGGATCATAATCTCTATCCTCTCCTATGGACCTAAGTTTAGTTGAAGCCGAGTCATATAAATCTTAGGATCTTGTGTTAGGTTCTCTTTCTCTTTTGTGATATTCTATGGCACATCATTCTCAATCTTGATGATATCTCCACATTTTATTACAATAAATTGGTATTAGAGCATACTAATAAGATCAATATCGATGATGTTTGAGATTGAGAAATTTGTTGGGTCAAAGAGTTTCATCTCTGGAGAACAAATACACTTGATGTTATTATCTAACAAGTTCTTGTGAAGGAACTTTTGGGTTGTTCAAGTATGACAGTGATGATGAGTGAAGTTAAAATATAAGGGGATGAAAAAGCACTTATACTAAACTAGTTATGCTTGACGGTGTCGTGTGTGTTGCATTCTCCTTCTATTTTATAGCACATCCTTCTCGATTTTGATGATGCTTACATATTTGAGTTATTCATCTTCCTCATTATAATAAATTGGTATCAGAACAAAATAATGAGATCAATGTTCATGAAGTTCAAGACCAAGAGTTTGATGGGTAAAGAGTTCTAACCTTTGTATAATCAATATGTTTAATGTTATTGTCTAGTAAGGTCCTGTGAATGCACTTCTGGGATATTTGAAGATTTTGAAGGTGATGAGTAAAGATGAAAAAGATGAAGGAAAAATACTTATGATAATATAGTTGTATTTGACGGATGAGGACTTGGATGAGTCAAATATGAAAAATTCATGGCTCCAACTAGAATCATTGTTTATGACTAAAAGCCTCTCCAACAAGCTTTATTAGATACAAAGACTATTTTTCTTTGCATATAGAAGTATACCATCAATCTAGTCACATATGAATCGATTTAATTTAATTATTCATTAATTAAGAAACTTTAATGTGATTCTTTTTGATGAGGATCAAATTTTATAATTATTGTGCTCTTTATAGCTCTTTATAGGAACATTTATGACACCATGTTATATGGAAATATGCTATAAGCTTGAAGGATATGAAAAATTCAATATGTAATTTCTAAATTGGAGGGTGTTGGTGAAGAAAAGAAATGGAGAAAGGTTCTATCTCTACAGGCAAGTCTATTGGTAAGAATAGTATTTATTTTATTACAAGTAAGGATACACCTAGAGAGGTTGAACGACATTGAAGAAGAACAATGGCAAGCAAGTGACAACCATCATAATGATGAAAACAAAAATAAACATGATTACTATAGATCCTAGTGATGTCTTTTTTTTTTTTTTATTACTATTTATTTTGATTTGATTATAGATTATAAGTGTGGTGGCACTTTTTATGTGATTACAAGTTACAAACATAGTGTAGTGATCAGTGGGTACTTGACTCAACTTCTTTTATTACAGGTTAATATAGATCATTATTTTTTGTTATATAAGTTAAACCCAAATCCATTATTTTGTGTTAAACCTTTTTATGCGTTTGACCTGTTTATCATATAGATTATGCAATTTTTTCTACCAACACACGTTTAACCTGAAAGTGACTCATTTAAATCAAACCTGAATGGTTATCAAGTCAATTTTGAATTTTTAGGTCAACCCAAACATGAACTAAAAAGTAATCTAGTGGTCAAAATTTTCTACTCGAACCCAACCTGGAAAATAATCGGGACAACCCGCACTCGATTTTTTTGAGTCGGGTTTAGGTCAAATCATTTGTTGACACCCCTATTTATAAGTTTGTGCCTCCTGTAACTTAAATGAGGATATCTATGGAAGACAGATGACCTTGATTGAGGATAATCGTAGCAAGAACCGAGTCTCATAAGACGAATGCTTTTTTGAGTGAAAACTTGTTGAGATGAGTTCTCTACTTGAGCTACTAGAAATATGTGTCTTATTTGTTGAGCCCCTCGAAGGTGAACTCCTATTATGCAAGCTTCATTAGGGTGAATACCTGCCTATCTCTTATCTTGCTCAAACGGGTGTTCCTCAAGGCAAGGCTCAGTGTAGGCAAGTGCACCTCTTAAACGAGCTCCTCGGGGGTGAATATGTTTGGCATATATGAGTTACCCATACCGGCATGTATAGACATACAACTAGGAAGTGACTTAAAAAGAACAAACAAAGAACTGCTTGAATTGATGTAGATGGAGGCTATTTCTCAAATTACTTTCTCTATTTTCAAACCAAAATGTGTAACACCAAACTAATATTTTTTTTAGCAATAAATACAGTCTTTTTCAACATCGCCCATGGAACGCTTTGCATATTCCATGACAAATTGAATTTTGAAACCTGGCAAACTATTAAAAACATAAAATCATCCACAAAAAGTTGCACCATGATATCTCAAGAATAAACATGAAATACTGCAAGATATGTTGGAAGTTTAGAGCACCGAGAACTCACTGTGGAGTTATCCTGCAACTGAGCCCGGAGCTCATTGTTCTCCTTCTCCAACTCATCACAGGACTCCATGGCCTTCTCCAAATCACGTTCAAATAGCATGCATTCTCTCCCCAACTTGGCACAGCACTTCTCCCTTTCAGCATACTTTGCCACTAATGTTTCCCTCTCCTGGATACATTTTCTTAAACCCTGGGCGTTCATACTCGCCTCCTCCTATCACAATAAACCCATAGGTTCTGTTAGGTTTGAAGGAATTGAAAAAGAGGAAATAAAAAGGAAGACAAGGAAAAAGATGAAGGAATTTAATTGAAAATACTTATAGCCAACATTTTTAACTGAGAAGAAATGGAATGGAATGGAGATTTTTTTTTTTTTTGTGCAGTATCAATAAATTGAAGTTTTAAACAACCTCAGCGTTGTGCATGAAATAAACTATGCATATGCACTCATTTCCTTGGTAAAATCCTTTTCTTATGAATTGCATCTAACCTAAGAAAAAGCAACATTTACATCTTCCTAATTCCTCCAAACCAAACAAAACCAAAGAATCCCTAATAGAATTAAAGGACACTTAAAATGGAAATTTTTTTTGGTGTTGTTTGGGAATTGGTTGGGCGGGGAAAGAGAGGAAGAACGAACCTTGCTGCTCTGAAACCGCTTATGGAGCTCCTTCAGTTGGTTCTGCAAGATAAAGTTCTGATCTTGGAGGAGGTGGCGCTCTTCCTCTGAAGCGAGAAATTTCAGCCGGAGCGTCTTCTCCGAAACGGGCAGGCCTAGAGAATCCTGAATGGATTCCCGGATGTAATTTTCTGTCTCTTGTGGGATATCCATCGAATGGAGCCAGCCAATAACCTTGAAATCCCTAAGATTTGAGTAAAAGAAACGATGCTTGTCGAAACCCCTAGAAATGGTAAGGCGCGCAAGAGAAGAACAGTTCGATGGACAAAACCAAATCCTAGAAGCCGCCAAGAAGACCGAACACCGGACTGGAACTATGGAAATAGGGTTCAAACGTTTGCCAAGCAGTTAAAACACCAGGGGGTAGAGAGAAAGCGAGAAAGCGCACGGGAGAATAGGAGGATTTTGTCCGAAAGAAGAATGGGATCTTTTCAAATCGACAAGCTAGCCGTTAGAAATATGGTAGGTAGCCTTTTCTTACGGTTTCCGTGAATCATGCTTGATTCGGTAAATAGCATGACATTATTTATGCATGTTTTTAGAAGAAATAAAAAAAAAATTAAAAATATTTTCCATAATTCTATTTTGCTGAAAAAAAAGTGACAATCTTATTTTTGTATTAAAATTTAAAAAAATATGTTTTTTCATCATCGACCATTCCACCCATTTAATGCAGAAATTATTATGTGCGGAGACCAGATATAGAACGCTGTTCGGAGACCAAACATAATGTGCCCACGTCAGTGGTATCAAGCCGCGGTATCGAGCACATGGGTGATATTATGCATTATGCTTGGTCTCTGAACATCATTCGACGTACGCACAAAATAATTAATTCATATAATGAGGCAAATTCCTCATGATTAACTATGTACTCGATCTCCAAAGTAGTTCAATTAAAACTAGCACTCAACATAGTCGATTGGACATGACGATACCTTTGCATCATTAAACTAGAACTTAGAGATCTTCCAAGAACTCAACCTTCTTCGCCAACAACCCTAATAGTCCGACCCCTAGCATTTTGACTCCTTAAACACCTCGGCATATTAAGGGCTCAACCTAGTTGATCACTAAACCAACTTCCGCGAGTTGAATCGTTTTGAGAACTCAATCTTTTGATGCCTTAGCCTCCAAAGCACTCAACATCTTCTTCTTATGTGTCTTTGGTTTAAGCTTGTTTACAAAAATAGAGATTAAAGTTCGAAGATCAAGCTAATAACATAGGCCTATAAATAGATATTTACAATTATACCTAAACGATGATCATAGGAGAAATTATACATGAACAATATCCTTATCTTTTGCCTTTGTTACATTGAATTGAGACCTATACATGCATGGTGTGGGCCATTCTTAAGTACTTAGAAAATTTCTTAACAATAATGCTTGGGCTGTTTGTCTTGTTACCCATGTGAGCCCTACTTTTTCCTCTTAATTTGCTTAATTTTTTTAATTAATGCTTTTTCTTATCGACCAATGAAATATCCATAGTTTGATATATAATATATTTTCCTTTCCTTTGTATAGATAGACAAATTGGTTCAATAATAAATATTCCCTTTCTTATCAATTCTGCAAGAACTAGGTCCTTTTGAATCAGCATTTCATCTATATTTATTTCACCTCTTTCCCTTAGCATTTTGACTCCTTAAACACCTCGGCATATTAAGGGCTCAACCTAGTTGATCACTAAACCAACTTCCGCGAGTTGAATCGTTTTGAGAACTCAATCTTTTGATGCTTAGCCTCCAAAGCACTCAACATCTTCTTCTTATGTGTCTCTGGTTTGAGCTTGTTTATAACATAGGCCTATAAATAGATATTTACAATTATACCTAAACGATGATCATAGAAGAAATTATACATGAACAATATCCTTATCTTTTGCCTTTGTTACATTGAATTGAGACCTATACATGCATGGTGTGGGCCATTCTTAAGTACTTAGAAAATTTCTTAACGAAAATGCTTGGGCTGTTAGTCTTGTTACCCATGTGAGCCCTACTTTTTCCTCTTAATTTGCTTAATTTTTTTAATAAAAAAAAATTAAATGCTTAAAAACATGAAGAATTGAAAATAATCATAATAATAATTATGAATTTTTTTAATAGAATATTTTTATACAAAATTTATCAGAAAAAAAAAAAAAATTCTTCAGCAACAACCCAATTTCTTATAAGCTTCAGGCCCACAAAATCAAAACCCAAATTTCCGGCCCACCATCTTTATAATAGAAACCATCCTTTTAACCTTAAAGTTCCATTAATAAACCCAATAAATCAACTCGGGACTAGACTGAGGTTTTTACTTACAGTAGTTTTGGTTTCATTTTGTTGCTATAGTTTTAATCATTTCGCAGTTAAATTTTTAATGTTTAGTTTCTATTGTTTTATAATTTTTAGTAATAAATAAAATATTTAAAAATATATTTCTCAAATTAAAAATTTTAAGAAAATTTGAAATATATATTGATATATCATCAAACTTTTATCTTGATTAAGCACAAATTTTGAGGCAAAATTAAGTTGGAAACTTCAAAAATTAAATATGGGATCATCTGAATTTTGATTTCATAAAACTTATAGTTGAACTAAAAGTCTCGAAAAGACGAATCCAATGACACCAAATTCAACTCAATCCGACCTCAAATGGGACCAAATCAAAGACCCGAAGCACATTTGAAAGGTTCAAACTATAAATTGAATGACCAAAGGGTTTCCAAACATTGCATGCTTATAGTCATATCGAGTGGCTCGATGAGATGAATCCAATGAGCCTAAGATCGTTGAATTATGACATCATTAAGGCACTCAACTACACCATAAACAATATATAAAAGGAGTCGATATTGATCGTCCATTCAAGACATTCCTAACATGCCCTTGATATCCTCCCTATTTATTGGCTATGCCACTTTCAGAAAACTATAAATAGACCCCTGATTCCTCATTAAAAGGGGGAGGAAACAGGGAAAGTAAGGAAGAGAAGAAAGAAAGAGAGAGTTCTCTTGTCGCCAGACTCCTCGACCACCGACTGTCACTAGACTATCACTGGACTTTCGCCTGGCCATCAACTAATTTCGGACTTCCGCCCGTGCATCGACTGACACTGAACTTCTGCCTGGCCATCGAATAATGTCGGACTTCTGCCCGACCATCAACTTACACCGGACTTTTGCCCAGCCACCGACTATCATTGGACTATCGTCAGACTTACTTCCAGTCACCGATTATGGTCAGACTTCCCCTTGATAATTATCTCCAGACTATGGTCTTTCTGACCAACGTCGCCCTCCAACTAAGGTCTTTTTGACCTCCATCGCCAGACTACGGTCTTTCTAACCTTCGTCACCCGCCGACTACGGTCCTTCCGACCTCTACCGTTAAGGTCCTTTTGACATCCGCCGACTACGATTCTTCCGACCTCTGCTAGACTACAATCTTTCCAACCTCCGTCGGTAAACTTTGGTCTTTCTGACCTCCTCGCCCACTGACTATTTCCCTGCCGACCAAATGAGCAAGTTAATATTAATTCTTCCCATTTCCACCATGTAATGAATTCTATATGATGCATATTTGCTACATTAAGCCAATGACATTCCCTAAAGGAAGGGTTTCATTCGTAATTGACTACAAACACTAGTGGATTCATTCAAGCTGGGTCAAGATCAACGGGCTTTCCCCTTTTTAGGGGTTTCCACGTAAAAATAATGGTGTCTCTTATGAATAATACACCATCTATTTTATGTGATAGTGTGTTAGATTTTCGTACAAAACTAAGACGTTAAACTTTATATTTTTCTACCGTTGTGAATATTCTAGGATGCAATAGTTTGACGCCGTATGTGGGAACATGGTTCTTGACTAAGGGTGATTTTTGCTCCAAACTTAAAATATTATTATGTCAATGTCCTAACATCAATCATTACTGTATCAATTTTATGAGAATCATATGCAGACTGGGGGCACCTTTATTGCAACTGTGGTCAAGCAAATTGCTCTAATACTTTCAATATACAAGATAATATTTCAAGAAACTCTTAACAAATATAATGATGCTTTCAATAAATTATATACTTTATACAGTTCATAACTGGACTTATACTCCTTGGGCAAAGTCTTAATCTCGACCTAAAAAATGTAGTAATAATTTAAAGATAGATCATTCTTCATCTTTGATTTGGGATACACGTGGCATTTGCCCCCTCCCACTCAAGACATAATCGATCATAGGGGATTTTATTCGACCTCTTCTAAACAGGTTAACATCATCAAATAATGCTATTATAAATAACCTTAGATAGGTCAAACATCATAGAAGGATGTTAATTAAATCTTAAAATCCTTAATTCTAGAAATAAATAATTTTTATTATTTCTCAATCACTAGATGATCAATTCCTAGGGGATTCAATCCGACCTCTTCCACACAGGTTAATGTTATCAAATAATACTTTGACAAACAACCTCGGATAAATCATACATCCTTAGTGGATTATCACGATATCTTCCATATACATGTTAACCTTATCAAGCAATGCACTGACAAATAATCTCAAATAGGTTATACATCCTTAATGGATTCTCTCGATCTCTTCTACATACATGCTAACGTCATCAAGTAATGTTATGATAAATAACTTTTAATAAGTCAAACATATATTGTGGATTTCTCATCCTTTTTAATACAAAACAACATTTTAACAAATAACCCCAAAAAGACTTACCTATGAGGTAGCCTGAAAGGAAAGCTAGTTGTGGAAAACATTCTCACCAGAAAGACCTTAGTAGGCTAAAAAGCCTCAAAAGACAGGGGTAATATATCAAAGCATATCTCATAAAAGCATAAACGACTTAATTTTCTCTAGGGACCCATTCATTTCAAATGAATAATAAGCATCGAGCTCATACAAATATTTTAAATTCAATGCCATTCTACATTAGGTTCAAGTGTACATTCATTTTCACTAGAAGCTAAAATTAAAATTATATCGACATCATCCATATAAATTAATGTCATTAAGAACAAACAACTTTAAAAATGTTAAATATCATTAAAAGATTATATTTGCCTCTTCTTTACTACTCATTGAAGCATCTTCTATAACTTCTTCAAATAAAGATTATAACCTGATCATCAACAATCCTCCACTCAATTGACACTGTTAGTATGTAGCCAAACCATTAACAGGGCACACTACTTTGACCTATTCCATCAGAGATGTCTGATATACGCACACGTTAGTATGGATTCATATTGCCTTTATTAGAATGGAACTTGACCACTACCATGTTCGACTCTTTTCCTGATGTTTGCCGTTGGTTCTTCACTTCATATCAACCATCTGAGATTTCTTGCTCGACTACTATTAGCAACACACCCTCCAACTATCTCCTTCAGCTCTCCACCAAATTGTCAATCGTCATCAAACTTCAACCCGATCATCGATTGCCATCGGACTTCAGCTCAAACAACATTAAAATTCTACTCGGCTACTATTAATCACTGGTTTTCCTCCTGGGTACTATTACCTTTAGATCTTCTCAAATCGTCCTCGTATGTAAGAGGTAGTTGATCTTCTTCTATAAAGAATTATTTATTGAGAGAATAAACTCTTAAAAGACTTCTTCTACGTAAAAGAGGGGGCACTAAAACTTAATAGGGGATGTCACATATCTCAGACAATGGAATGCCTCTAATATAAGAAAAAAAATCATATGAGAAGAAAATGAAAGAAGGAGAAAGTTCATTCTACACAAAAGAGAGGCATTGAAGCTTGATAGAGGATGCCACCTATCTTAGATAGTTGAATGCCTCTGATGTAAGAAGAGGACGAAAGATAGAAAGAATGTAAAGAAATTTTGCTTCTACACCAAGAAGGGCAACAAAATTTGATAGGTGATACCATCTATATAAGACCAAATGAATGTCTCTATTGTAAGAATATTGGAGGAGAAGAAAAAAATAAATGGTGCAATTTCTCACCTGTTCCAAGGGTGTCATTTATAGGTGAAAAAGGGGAGGAGGAATATTCTACATGAATAATAATATTCTAAGAAAAGGGAGGGGGGGGGGGGAATAAAAATTTATTATTAGCCGATGGCACTGCAGCCGCCGCCCGCACAGCAAGAAAAAAAATAAAAATTACACCCAGTTATTACAGATTGCATCAGAACTGCATGTCACACGACTTTCTAGCTCCTGCGGCTGGCTGCTTCGGCCGCCAATTGTATTTGGACCCGATTTTCAACTCAGACAGTCTGAATCAAATGATTTTGGTGTCCTTAGAACCGTTTTTTGATGTTTTGGATCCATTTTTGACACTTTCGGAGCTCAACATAGCTTCTATAATCAATTCCAAACAATTTCAAATATTTTGGAGCACAATTTTTCAATAGTTTTTTGCTTTAATCAACAAGCAAACTTCAGAACATCCTCAATTTATAGTTAATGATAATTTACTTAGCTCATGGTCCTGAGAGGAGATCAATGTTGACGTCTAGGGAGCAATCCTATCTTATAATTATTCAAAAATTATAAGTTTACATTTAAAAAATTATATAATAGATATTTTTAGACTTTGCAGGCTTCTACGTCTGAAAATAGTGGGCAAATTGATATATCATAAAAATTATATTGATTACGCACTAATCTCGAGGCAAAATCAAGTTGAAAACTTCTAAAATTAAATATTGGACTATGTGAACTCTAATTTAAATAAATTTATAGTCGAACTGAGCGTCTCGATAAGACGAACCTAACGACACCAAATTCGACTCAATCCAAGCCCAAATGAGACCAAATCAAAGACCCGAAGCACTTTTGGAAGGTTTAAACTATAAATTCAATGACCAAACGATTTCCAACCGTTGCATGCTTATCGTTGAATCGAGCGGATCGCCGATACGAATCTAACGAGCCCAATATTATTAATT
Source organism: Dendrobium catenatum (assembly GCF_001605985.2). Lineage (NCBI taxonomy): Eukaryota > Viridiplantae > Streptophyta > Magnoliopsida > Asparagales > Orchidaceae > Dendrobium > Dendrobium catenatum. The sequence continues at coordinate 124,567 of NW_021318492.1, read as the reverse complement.
TTGACATCATTAAGCACTCAAATGCTTGATAAACATTCCAAGAACAAAAGGAGTAGATATCGACCATCAATTCAAAACGCTCCCAACATGCCCTTGATCACTTCCCGATTTACTGGTCATGCCACTATCAGAAAGAAATAAATAGACCCCTCATTCCTCATGGAATGGGGGGAGGAAGCTGGGGAAGCAAGGAAGAGAAGGAAGAAAGAGAGAGATCTCTAGCCACCAGACTCCTCCTCGACCACCGACCATCTCTAGACTATCGCCAGACTTCTGCCCGACCATTGACTGTCGCAAGACTTCGACCCGGCCATCGATTTATCTCAAACTTCTGCCCGGTCACTAACTGACGTCGGACTTCTACCTGGCCACCGATTGACGCCGAACTTATACACATCAACCAACCGACATCAGACTTCCACATGACCATCGACTGTCACCGGACTGTCATCATACTTATTCCCAGCCATGATTATCATCGGACTTCACCCAAAAAAATGTCGCTAAACTATGTTCTTTTAATCACTATGGCCCGCCGACTAGTACGTCTGACCTCCATCGCCAAACTATGATCTTCGACCTCCGTCACCCACCAACTATGGTCCTTCTAACCTCCATCGCCATACTATGATCTTTTTTACCTCCATCATCTGATGACTAGAGTCCTTCTGATCTCATCCTTTTGATCTCTGTCGTCAGACTACAGTCTTTCTAACTTCCATCGCCCACCGATTATGGTCCTTCTGACCTCCGTCGCTTGCGGGCTATGGTCCTGCTCACCAAATGAACATGCCAATACATATTCTTCCAATTCCCACCATTTAATAAATTATATATGATGTATTTGCTACATTAAGTCAAGGCCTCCCCTCAAGGAAGAACCTCATTTATAATCAACTACAAATGCTAGTGGATTTATTCAAATTGGGCCCGACCCCGTGGGGTTTTCCCATTTTCTGGGGTTTCAACGTAAAACTATGGTGTCTCTTACGAACGCTACACCCTCACTTTTCTCTTATTGTGTGCTGGATTTTCGTATAAAGCTAGCTGCAATCAATGCATTAATTAATTAATTAAATTTAAATTAATCAATTAATATTTTAATCTAAAATTTTATCTGAATATTCATTTAACATTTCTATAATTGTTCACTAAACCACTTAGATATAATATCAAAGAAACAAAATGGGCATAACGAAAACCTCTGGAAAAAAAAAAAGGGAAAAGAAAAGAAAACAGCGGACGGCAACTCACTATAACTCCGTCCACCTCCCTCCACCTATGTTTCTTCTTTCTGTAATCCCACAAATGCCCAGAAAACCATGTCCTCTGACCCCTCGCTCACTCGATCCCCCCTAGCCATCCTCGAACACCACCAAACCCCTCTTCTTCCTCTCGCCGCAGCCGCAGCCGCCGGCGGCCCCGGCTGCATCTCAGCTCCCTCTCCCTCCTCCAGCGTTCTCTCCCGCGAGTACCGCAAAGGCAACTGGACCGTCCAGGAAACCCTCATTCTCATCACCGCAAAACGCCTCGACGACGACCGCCGCAGCCGAGGCGGCGCCACCACCTCTTCCGACGACCCCTCCACCGCTCCGCGCTCCGCCGAACAACGATGGAAGTGGGTCGAGAACTATTGCTGGAAACAGGGTTGTCTTCGCAGTCAAAACCAGTGCAACGACAAGTGGGACAATCTACTACGCGACTACAAGAAGGTCCGAGACTATGAATCCCGCGCGGCCGCCGCCGCCGCAGCTGCCTCGCCCACCTCCTATTGGTCCCTCGAGCGGCACGAGCGCAAGGAGCGCAACCTCCCTACCAATCTCGCCTTCGAAGTCTACGAAGCGCTCACCGACGTCCTCAGCCGCCGGGCCACTCTCCGTGCAGGCGGCGGCGCAGCTGCTGCTCCTCATCCTCGACCTCTGACTCTTCCTCCTCCTCCTCCTCGTCCGCCGCCGCCAGCCCAGGCCTCCGTTTCCGGTACGGTAGATATGGACATTTTCCGCACACAGCATGCGATGTTAAAAAATAAAATAACAAACAATTATAATCGCATTAACGATGTCGCATTAGATATATCGATGGGAATGGGAATGTTAAACGGGATTTTTTGGGCGATTCGCGTATCAAATGTCCATAACACTGATAGCTTGGACCATCCTTTCTTAGAGTGTAAAGCTGCGATTTTTTAATCTTGCTGCATTTATCCCATCCGAGATTATTATTGTTTAGCATAAAGCTCTGATTTTTATAAAAGAAAGCTGGGGAAAAAGTTACCTTTTGAGCTGATGAATTTGATTTGATGTTGTGGCTCAGGGGAAATGACGCCGGAGGGGTCGTCTGAGACGGAGGGTTGCGGCGGAGGTAGCGACGGTAGCCCGTCGCCGCCTCCGGGAGGGAAGCGGAGGCGGGGTTTGGGGTCGAGCGTGGTGCGTGGAGCGGCGGAGCTCGCTCGGGCGCTGGTTGCGTGCGAGGAGAGGAAGGAGAGGCGGCACAGGGATTTAATGGAGCTGGAGGAGCGGCGGCTGAGAATGGAAGAAAACCGGACGGAGATGAACCGGCAGGCCGTCGCCGGCCTTATCAACGCCGTGAATGGCCTCTCTGCGGCCGTACATTCGCTTGTCGCCGACCATCGCGGCGGCCACGGCCGATGACCGGTGAGCGGCGGGCATCTAAGTTACATTATTTTTTTACGAGGGATCACTTTGGGGATTAAATAAATGAATCAGTGAAAATGGAAAAAAAATGGAAAATTATTATTTTTTAGTTTGATTGTTCCGCCCTATTCCGATTGCCAAATATGATCCGTTTGTGGCCTCTTTCGGTTTTTGAAAAACTCAAAAAAAAAGAGATTGTTTTGTATGTATTTTTATTTGATTTAATTTGATTTTTTTCCTTTCCAGTTTTTAGTTCATTTTTTGTCAATAATTAATAATAAAATTATCAAAGTTTCATAATCTAATTTTCCATATATAGTTAAATTTTATTTTATAAATAATAATAAATTCCAATTGTCAATTTTATATGATCCCTATCGTTTTCATGCTTATAAGAGAGAATCTCAATAAAGCAGGAAAACAAACCTATGGGAGAATAAAAGTATTTTTATTTTATTTTATTAATTAATGAAATTACACTACATACATTAGTTTTTTTTTTAAATATTTTTATGCACTATTGATTATAACATATCATTTTAGAAAAAAAAAATCTTACTTATTTTGGCATTGTGTATGAAAATGTCGATTAGTCTTGAAATAAAGGTTTCCTTTGGTATAACTTCTTATTATTTTCTAAAGGATCTTTTTAGTATTAAAATTTTAGATTTAACAATTTTTTGTACTAAAATTTTGCTTTTAAAAAAGCAGTAAGAAAGTTGTCGCAAACAACAGTAAGAAAATTGTCTCAAACAAAATAAAAAAGGGGTCATCAATGAGGGTTTTGTAAAGGAGTTTTTGACTATTTGCCGAGAGGATAAGATGCGTGTTGAGGAGCATCAATCGCAACAACTTGCAAACATTACTAAAAAGATATAAATTTTCTTTTATCATCCTACTCTTTTAAGTAAAATACAATTATTATGTAACACTTGATCAATTAATCAAATTCACGGATCTCCTCCAATTAGGAGGATTATCCTTTTTTTTTTATATTATGCATCACTAAATAAATCATTTATATCTTCTAAAATATTATTAAAGCCTAACCTCTCTAAAGTAGGGGCTTTAATAAATGACCCGAAATGTCAATTAGACCCGAACCTGTCCCACAAAAATAGGGTTAGGATTGACCCGTTTAATGAACTAGTCAAGTTCGGGTTGAGTTTTCTGATCCTTTTATTGAACTTTTCAGTTTCTGGTTGACTCTCAAATCCGTTTTTGAACAAAATATAAACCATTTAATATTTTTTTCTTAATTATTTTTATAGGTGGGTATAATCTTATTATTTTATATGAAATATCATAAATTTTATGGTTGATAAATTATTAAATTTTTTTTTTATCCAAAACGGGGCTAATGGGTCAAGTTTTAGTCATTTGGGTTGCTAGCGGATCAAGTTCAGGTAAGTATTTTTGATATGTTTATTAAACTGGTAGGGTTTATATTGATTGTATTCGGGTCGAGTCAATTTCGATTTGGACCCAAACCTGACCTCTCAACCCTTATTTTGACCCTAAAACTTTCTAAAACAAAAATATTCTTTGTGTTATCATCATCGCCGACAATAAGATACGACTATTTAACTATTACCGACAATAAAGACATAATCATTCCATATTATCGACAATATATCAAGATAAAAAAAATTTAGATTCGATCATAATATAATTTTTATTATGATATTTTTTTTGTATAAATATAGAAAAACAATAGCTTCACTTAAATAAATAAAGCCATAATTAAATAAGCTCATGCACATAAAATCATAATGTACGACAAAAAATAATGATAAAATATGCAGATAAATATTTATTGAGAAATGAGAATCATCCGCCACAATAGATCGTCGCAGTCTGCCATGGGATCTCAGTTGAGGGGCTTGCTCATTAACAGGAACGTCGTTGGATTCTTGCATTAATACTTGGTTACTAACCTGTTTCATTCCCTGCTCATGATTGCGATAAGTCCTCGATCAGCTTCCAATTCATTACTTGGAGATTCAGCGCTGTCAAACTTGGCTGATCAAAGATTGTTGAGAATAATTCACCATTACCAATATTACGTACGTACGCCTATCTCTTGATATGTAGTTCATACTTTCACTATATATATATTATATCATTGTCATGTATAATATATTCATATCAGTCTATTGCATCTCAATTATGTCAATCAATTTATCATTTCATCTATCATAGATATCCTCTGTCTAATCTATCATATGTCATTTTTATATTTATCAGATCATGCATGCAATTATACATACGATCATGAATGTATATTAATGCACGTTGTATTAAACAAGCGAGGCAGGACATCTAGCTTTTAAAGTTATATTTTCATCATTCTATTTGTCTTATAAATTCATCATCATCGGTCAATCATATTTTTCATTTTTTTTTATTAATCATTTATTTTAATTAGCATATTTCAATAAAAAAATGAAGAATCCTCACTTTCTATCCATCAGCATAATCAATCAATCGATTATAGGCCAACATCCAGAATTACACAAAAAAAATCTTTTATTAGAGGATACTCACATGTATATGATATTATCATTTTAACAGTCAACTCATATTAATTATAGTGTCTAAAGCTAACCTTCATTGATTGCATGCAACTGTCACACTTATCATGTCACTCTATAACATTGTCCTCTGCATGCCTTCTTAATTTCACACCAGATATATTGCAGAGTACTTTTAGCATATGTTTTCATATCCTACCAGTGTTCTTCTCACTACCTCCACCCATTTTCTTGATTGGTGGATATTTTTACTCATACTGTCATATTGTAGAGTACTTTTTTGCTCAAATTATCAATTGAAGAAATCATTAGTAGTGTTTATTCTTGGACCATCACAATTGAATCATTACTAATCGCATGGGCTAGCCTGGACTTGGTCAGGCTACCCTAACAATAACATTAACCATATATTTTTATTCATGTGAGAGAATGATTTGCATCATTCAATGTCAACTTTTACCCGAAAATATGTCATCATATTCATATTCCATATAAAGATTGAAGTGATCCTCCAAAAAATATATAAATGAGTATCAATTCAATTTTTTTGGAGCCTTCCAAGCATTATTGCATTAATTATACTATTATATAATTCTAGGGCTCCAAAGACTGCTAAGATCCAAGTGAACCAATAGGTAACCATATGTGCCACATAAGAATTTATTCAATTTCTTTCGCTATATCAAAGTTATCTCTAATAGAAAAATCATTATAGTTAATAAATCATCAATATTCTTACCTAATCATCACCCAAATAAACTTAGCAAACTAATTTCCTTTACTTGAATTTGTATTGATAATTTTTCTTATTGCATGAAAGGGTAGTACTTTACAATTTTTTTATTAATAAAAATTATTTTAATTGAGCTAAATCTTATATATACTTTTTAGAATTTTCTCATATATTATGCAATTCATTTTGATTTGTTAGTTGAAAAAATTATTATGTGTGGACACATGATTGCATATAGAGACCAATCAGAATGTGCTATATTATTTTTTTTCTCGGTACCAATGCTTGATACCGCTGTGTACTGGGTGACGTGGCACGTTCTGATTGATCTCCGAACCGTTTGGTGTCCGCACAGAATAATTTCTCTGCAGTTGGAAGCTTAAGCTATCAATCAAATAATTTTGAGCTATATATATATATATATATATATAAAGCCACCAAATTTCCACTTTAGATATTTAATTGTCTTTTATTTAATTTTCGAGCTGTGGCTAACAATCTTTAAATATTTGAGGGAATTATATAAAAAAATTAAGTCATAATAAATATAAATTATTTATGATAATCTTAATAATTATTAAATTTACATCAATTTTAAGATAAATATTATAATTTTATTTTTATCTCTATATAATTATATCAGTAAAAAATTTCTTCATTACGAACAAATCATTCTAACTATTGAGAATTTGATAAAAGTGAAAAATTAATTATTTTTAAAAAACTTTGAATATAAATTAATTTGTTGTATTGATTGATTTGATTCATTTTATATTAAAATAATAAAATTTTAATTTATTCTATGTAAATGATATAAGAAAACATTGAAATATTTTTTTTTTCATTTTAATATTTAAAGATAATTAAAAAAAATTATGTTATAAAATTGTTAATTGTTATAAATAATTAAATTTTAGTGTTATGAATGTGAAGATTTTTCATGTAATTATCACTCTTTTAGTTTTAACTTTTTTCATTTGTGGTGTTTTGTGTAAAATGATGCCAGACGGTGTGATTGCTCCTGAGAATCGTCCTTTCATGTGGAGCCCACAGTTGAGTTCTTAAAAGACAAATTTAATTTCTTACTTTCTAATGATGGAAAATAATTATATTTCAAAAAGATTAGACTAAAAAAGGAATTTAACATGAAAGTCAAGAAGTTCAAAGTTGGGACCACTCCAACTCCGTTGGAGAGCACAGACAGTTGGATGAATCCCAACCGTCGGATCATTGCAGCCCGAGTCCTCCCTCGATCGGGCCCGATACCGTACAGCACTGATTTATTTTATTATTTTTGTGACAGTGTGGCTCGATGGCAAAAGAATACTGCGATGCCAAAATTATAGGTTATAATTTCTTTGGAACGAATTTTTTAATATAATTTAAAACAGTTTTTAAGTATAAAAATTAAATTTCAAATAAAGCTTTAGGAGGCAAAATTTTTAAAAGGATCATATTTGAGTTGTAAATGAGGAGAAGGAACGTTACAAAATTTTAATTTAAAAAATGATTAAAAAAGCAAAGTAAGAGTATGTTTTTTGCAAAACGCAAGGCAGAATCGTGTGTACGTAGTAGGATATTATCTGCTGTGTAGGACTGCTTCTTTCATCTTTCAGTTTTTATCATGTTGTTGCTAGCCTCTTCTTTGTTTGTTTAGGGTTTATGATTTATGAGTCATAAGGGGTCAGAGATTGATTGAGAATTATAAGGAGTCGGGGTGACTGCTTCACATGATTCAGGGGGAGTTACAAGAAGTATATTAATTGAGAGTTATAAGAGGCAACTGATTTGGAGTCATAAGTATAGGAGCAAGATACCCTTAAGACATACTCATTGAATATCTGAATTACATTGATATTGACATTACTGCAAACACTATATTGATATTATGACTGACACTAATAATGTTTACTGTCATTAACACTACTTAATGTTATTGATCATAATACTTATATTATTACTAACATTAGTATTGTCGATTATTACTGATACTATGACTGGTAATATAATAGATTGAAATGTGATGAACTTTATAATGATAAATTGATACAAATAATCAGTATAGACATTGATGCATATATATTTTTATATGATTTATTGCATATTATTTTTTTGTCTTGCATTAATTTTAGATGTAAGATTTTAGTTACTTGTTGGGTTATGTGTTCATTATATATTTTTATATATTTTTAGGAAATGATAATGATCCTATGATATAAGGCTCCAAATAAGACAAAAATGCAATCATATTTATTCTTGCTGTTCATTGGTAAGTTCTAGTTAAATGATTAAAATAAAAGACATACATAATTATTCTAATATAGATCCTAGAGTGTGACATTTCGAGTTTCTGAATCAACTCGAATCAGACTTGTCTGACAAACCCAAAATTTTTTGGATCGAGTTCAAGTTGAGTTTTGGGTTAGGTCAAATATTGATACCCCTAATATGCTGTAAAATATGTATATATAAGAAAGACTAGTTATGAATGATTGAATGATTTAGGTTGGCAGGATACATATTTTTTGTACAGGATGATGGACCAATGGACTTTTTGTTAAAATAAGATTTGTGGTATAATTTAAATGATATGAAAATGGAGATATAAGGAGAGAAATTGATATGATATGATACATCATCGATGGACAAAATGTGATAGCTTATGATATGAAAGCTATATGACCTAAATAACTTATGATTGAGATTAATTCTTGAAGGATTGGCCTATAGGACTAGATACATGAAAAATATCATAGATTGTTAAATGTCTTTTCTTGTTTATAGCACTTGCATATGCGTATGATAGGAGTATATACAATATATTATATAAAAATATGACATAATATGATTTATATATGATACATGGTATACCTAATAAGATATATGATAAGACTAATTAATATAAGAGCATATATTATGTATAAATCATTGATTAAAAATATGGGTTATACAACATACATACTATACCATACTAGCATGTTACACTGCATTGGAATAAGCCACGAGATACATGCATAGCATCAATATTGTACGACATGCATTTAATTATGATATGTATACACATTTTCTGAATCAAGATAAATATAACTATTCTTAATAAATAGGTATATAAATGACAGTGTTTACTGACTTCTTATATATTCACTTGGTTACTGATCACTGCTCTAGTTATATTGATGTTTATTGATCATATGATTTGTTACTATTTTATTGATTATTATATACTATTAGAATTATATATTCATACTGATAGTAATTGAATGATTACATGCATAATATTCATATTGACTTGCATTGATTTTAGTTGTAGGTTATGGTAACCTATTGATCTATTAACTCACTATATGATTTTATATATTTTTCAGGAAAGGACTAGGATCCAATAAAGTGAGGACATATATGAGATTTAGATTTTATTTTATTTATGCATTTTCTTTAATTTTATTCTTTTATAGTTAAGAGTTAAATGAAAGACCGATGAATGAATGGATTAAATTCTTGATTATTTTATATAAATTTTGAGGAATGATTATATTTTTATATTTTGATGTATATAATTTTAAATTACTTTTACTGTATTGATTTTTATTGATAGATTTATAAAAGCTCTAGTTAGTTAATGGAGTTAGGGCTGCAAGCGTTCGACGAGCTACTCGTTACTTGGTTCGATTAAAGCTCGTTTGTGATCGTTTAACTAACTAAACAAATAAATTTGAGCAATATTTTTAATACTCGATCTTAAATAAACAAGCTTGAACACTAATGTGTTCAGTTCATTTAAGTTCACGAACAACATCATTTGAAGCTCATGAACAAGCTCGATAAGAAACTCGATTCGTGTTCGATTTATAACTCGTGAATAAGCTCGATAAATATATTCATATAGATTAATCATATTTCATTTTAAATAGACACCTACTTTTATTATAAATCTAATTTCATTTTATTTTATACTTTCAATAGAATGAATTTGTTCATGATTAGGAGATATTTCATTTTTGCCAATGTTTGATGGATTATTTGTTTAAGATGTTCATGAACAAATATAAGATGAATCATAGATCGTTTATTCGTGAACAAGCTCATTTGGTAGCTCGAAAATACTAGTTATGAGTTTATTCATGATCTTGCTCATTTGATAGCTCTAGAATACTCATTAGAGTTGTTCATAAATATGTTTATTTGATAGTGTAAAAAAATTCGCAAAATATGTTCACGAACATAGCTCGTTAAAGCTTGTTTGTTTAAAGCTCGATAAACACTAAACAAATCAAACATGAACTAAACATGAACCAAACATGAACACCATTAATTTAAACTAACCAAACATGAACACAAACAATAAGGCTTGAATCAAATACGAACCGAACTTGAACAAGCTAATACTAAACAAACTCAAACATGAACACTCACATACTCAGCTCGGTTCGATTCATTTACAGCCCTAAATGGAGTGCATGAATAAAAATATGAAGTTCTTCTAAAATTTAATCTTGGGGCATTACAATTAATGTACTGTTATTTTATTACTTCTACTAGCAATACTGATACATATACTATTCTTTTGATACTGTTATTGATATTTTTTGCTCTAATTGATGTGCAAACATCAAGAAATGATAGAGTTATAATTTAGGAGGATTTATTTAGTTTACAACTTTCAAAGAAGATCCATACTAATGTTCAGGGAGTAGCTGTACCTTATAAATTTTTTTTTAATTATAATTTTATACTATAATAGTTTTGAAGGACTTCATATAGTTTCAAACAACACATATTTTGTTGTCTAAAAAATACGCAGCAAAAGGGATATCATAAGAGAATCTACTTGTTGAATCATGGATCATGATGCAATAATTGAACTAGAAAATTTTAAAATTAAGTTTGGTACCTTTTGAACTCTGATTTTACTTACAATCAAACTAAGTGTATTGATGAGACAAACTCAACAAAATCAAATTTATTTCAATCTGAGCCAAAATGAGTCCAAATGAAACACTAAATAAAGTTAAAACTTTTATAATATTAATTAATATACCAAACAATCTTCAAATATTATGTGTTTATCATCAAAATGAGCATCTTGTTGAGAGAAATCCAAAAAGACTTGGATAACTCAAATTTGATAACATTTATGTACTCAAACATTAAAAAATTATTCATAATAAAATGAATCAGTTTTGGGATTTGCCTATATTTATCAAAATATTACTCACAAAAAATTATAACTAGATCATTATTCTCCACATAAAGGAAACATTAACTTAAATAGTGAAAGAGATTAAAGATACGAAGAACTTCAAAATCCTGTTCGACATCGACCACCAACTACCATAACACGAGCCCTACCGCTCAACTGTTGTAGCTCATTTATCGTTGTTCGATCATTGTCACTATCCAAACTCCGTCGCCTCACAATTGTAGTGTATTTGTCATTGTATAACAATCCTAGCTCATTCATCATTGTTTAACCATTGCGATCTAGCTGTTGTCGTTTGATTATCATTGTCTGAATGATGTCATAGAACTCTCATTATCTGATGGTTATCTGATTTTCGTCACTTCCCTATTTCTATATCAATCTCTACTACACTCATAGAAGGTCAAGCTAAATGTATACCTATCATGATATAGATATTTCTATTTCAAAATAGAGATATCTCAATTTTTCTTTTCAAAATTTTATTTCTTAATAGTTTTTAAATTTATTATATAACACTTAATATCTAAAATAATAAAAAAATAAATTCCCTCTCATATAATGTGATTACAAACATTTTAATATTCATATCACAACTAATAATGATTGGGATATCCTCCCTTGTAGGAACTTTTATTTGGTCCGGTGCAAGGATGTAGAGGAATGTTCGGTTTTAGGCAAAAAAGTGCATGTTCCGAGGTGTACCGAGTTTTTTCTCGGTACAGGCGCTTTTTTGCTTAAAACCGAACCTTCCTCTACGTACGTTCACTGGACAAAATAAAAGTTCTTCTTGTAGAGGGGTGAACGGCAACGTTTCTTAACAGCGTTATGAAACCGTTAACTTTCGTCGTATAGGAAATGGCTGACAGCTTTCAGCTTTCGCTGCTTTCCTTTGGCTGGCATCTCTCTCGGTCAAACCACTTTGACGACTCTCCGGCCCTTCCTTAGCCCTTTCGCCAAATTACCCCCGAGGAGATGGAAGAATTACGATTCCGCCATTTACTTTCTTCCTCATTTGGATTTTGGCGCGTGGTCTGCTGCTTCTGAGGAGGCGCAGAGGAGCTGACAGCAGAATGCGACAAATGACGTGAGGTCTGTCTCCCCGGTCAAATGTTTCGGTCAAAATCCCATAAAAGCCTCCACCTAAGAAGAAAAAGACGAAAATACCCTCATGATTCTCATTTGTAATTTAGCAGCTGGTTTTTATAATTCTAAAATATTATTAAATTTATTTTTAACTTAAAACCCATTTGGGACATTTTTTATTTTTTAAATAACAATTATAAATTAGTTTGATTATTATTATTTATTATTTTTAGATATTTTTATGATAGAAAACTAATTTTTACAATTATAACAACATATATAATAATTTTTTTATCATTAATTTTACAATCAACTTTATAAAAATCTAAAGCTATCCCCAATAAATCATAAATTATAAAAATAATGTAGACGTATTAGAAATAAAAAGAAAAAGAAAAAATAAGAGCACATTTATGATAGAGCATGAGAAGGCAATTATTTATTTAAAATTTTAAAATATTTAATACATAATACATTTTTTATTTACACAAAATATAAATATATTAAAAATATTTAATATATGGCTTTATGCTTTGATCAAAATTTAAAAATGTAATCATAAATATCTTTTTTTAAATATTAATAGTATTTATAAAATAGTTAACTTGTGCATCCATTAAAAAAATTAGTGACATTGAAAAACTCTATATTTGAATTTTGGGATTAGAGAAAGTAATAAAAAAATATAATAATTATCTAATAATAATAGTAACTAAATGAATACAAAAACATAAACAACTAATAAGATAATCCCATCAAATTTCTATGTTAAAAATATAATTAGACAAAATATGAATGTGATGGTTTTTTATTTTAAATTAATTAATTAATTTATTGCGTATAAAGGATTAAATTAGACATATTTTAATGAGGAATGAGCAATAAAGTAAATTAAAGGTGATTAAATTCTGAAAAGGAGCATATTCTAATTTTTTTTTTAAATACCCACTTTTATTCCAACATAATTTTGCTCCTGCATATAACATTATAATTATTTTGTAATATTAATTTATTTAAAATAATATATATTAAATATAATTTATAAATTAAATGTTATATAATTTATAAAAATGTTATATATTAAATATATAAATACATAACTCCAACTTCATTGTTCTTTATTATAATAAATTAATAATCATTCTAGAGAATTAGTTAAACAATTAAAATAAGGCTTTGTTTAGGATAATTTTTTTACTCTTTTTTTTTAAAATATATATTTTTTTACAAACAACATCATCAAGTCTTTTTATCCCACTATATGGGATCGATTATATGAATCTTTTTTCTCCATTATGTCATGTTAAGAATCAAATTATCATTTATAATAAAGAAAGGCAATTTCTAATAGTTTATAACCAAAATTTTTAAGGTCTATCTCTTCATTTCTTATCATATGCTAAATCTAATACATCTACTCTCCTAACATATTCATCAAAAGGTAGATCCAACCTTTTTCATGAATATGCTCGTTTCGTATCCTGTCTCTAAGAGTAAACTCACTCATACACTTGAGCATCCTCATCTCAGAAACACTTAACTTAATATTATGCTTCTCTTTTAATGACCAACATTCTGTGACATAAAGCATTGCAGATCTAACCACTATCTTATAAAAATTTTCTTTAAGTTTGAGTGATACTTTTCTATCACACAACAAATCCGAAGTATTCCTCCACTTTAATCATCCAATCTGAATTTTAATAATAATATCCTCATCTATTTTACCATCACTATGAACAAGAGACTCAAAATATTTAAAATGAGTACAATTATTAATGACTTGATCACTTAAAATCATAATCCCATCAGCAAACATGTTATTACTAAGGTTTCACTCTATAGGCTGTTGCTCCACCACCGACACCGCACGCTGATGCCAATCATTTAACGGTCCGGTGACGGCGGCTTTAATAGCACCGTGACTGAATTCAAACGACGTAACGGCGTTCTGGTCTCAATTATAACTCCCACCTTCGCCTTAGTGTTGGTTTACTGCTAAGGTGAGCTCCCCATCAAGCATACCTAAAAGCGATGAAAAAGATCAAATAAAGACTGCAGAGCTTTGAGATAGAGAGAATCCAATGCCAATATGTGAGTGCCTCTCGCTTTCATCAACAAGTACTACTATAGATGGAGTGGTTCATGATGAGAGAGATTATATAGTTTATTATTATATAATTCCTTTTAATCTATTATTAATTCCTTTTAATCTATTATAAAAGATTTTTAATTTTTAATTAAGAAATATTATGTTGGAGATTATATATATTTGATGTGTGTTAGTTTGTGATTAAATTGTTTTAATTTATTTATAAGTTTAGGGTTTGCGATAACTTTTACGAGTATCTAAAGCATTAATGACGTAGTGTTATCTGTTATTGGGATAATTTTTTGTAAGTAGTTGAAGGAATTAGGCTTTAAGATGGTGAGGATAATAGTAGTAGCGAAATGTCATGGGATGATTGGGAGTAGCGAGGTCAATCCTTCATTTGGAGGTAGAGATAGCATAACTTGAAGGCAGAGATAAGACGATACTGTGAAGGCCGCTGAAGATGATTTGAAATGAAAATGAAGGTGGAGCCAGTGGGAATGTCTTGGAGGCTACTTGAGATAGTTAAATTTGTTTTCTTTTATATTGAAAGATAGCAAAAACTAGAGAAAGGGAGATAAATATATGTGGAAGTTGAGTAGGCTATTAAATGTAGTTTGATTGATCCTCTATTGAAAAGAGGCTAAGGGGAATTTCGATTATTGAAAATCAAAGGAGGATGTAGCGTTGATGGATAACTTGAGTTGATCAAAATAGTCATTCTGTTAAAAAAATGTAGTAAAAAATAGAAGAAATTTAAAAGTACATTTTTGATGATAAACTAATTGTGATGCAATGATAAAGAGTTTTATTTTAATAAGAATTAATAAATAGTTTGCAAATTTAGAGGTTGGATGTGCAAAACACAGGCTGATGATGCAATTATCATATTCGATTAGTAGGAAAACATTAGGGGTAATATGAGTAAAATGACGAGTTAGGCAAAAATTTAGTGTGGAGATAAAAGGTCTCATGAATAAAAAATTATTAGGCGTCGATCACGGACATAGACTATATTTGTTATGACTAATAACAATATGTCATATGTATACAATTGCTTAGGTTGATTTTTTTTTTTCAATTTTATATTTATATAACTTTTATAGGTTGAATGATGGACGCAACTTCATGTTCATCATCAACATCTAATAAATTTTTCTTACAAATAGGAAGTTTTAAGTAATAGTTCTCTGTCTTAGACTTCCTTTGGGACAAATAGAATGTTTTAAGTAAGACGTCCCTTTCTTAGGCTTCTTTTGAGGCAACTTTTTTATGTTTTCTAAAGTAGTTTTTTAATATAATAATTTTTAATTCGAAAAATATTTGTATTAAAAAGCTGTTTTATGAAGTAATAAGAAAGCTGTCTCAAATGAAACTGTAATTTCTAGCCTTGAATAAATTGATCGAAATGCTTATTATAACAAATTCAAGAGTATCCATAGTATTGTTTAGAATTATAACACCTGTGTCATCTCATTTTTAAAATTCTTAAATTAGATAGAATACATTTTTTAGAGTGTGATTTTGCATTGTTTAACTAAGCAAATTATTTAACCATATTTTTATAAATTTCTAATTAAAGCCTCTATAAAAAAACAATTAGAAGAGTAAAGAGTAGTTGAATGATGAAAAGTTACATTTAACAAATGAGTAAAGTATAAAAAGATGTGGCTAAATATATTATTTTAGTGATTAAAAATATAAATTTAATATTTAGTGTTTTTAAAGTAAAAAATATTAATCAGTGCGAGTCATAACTCAGAAAATAATAATAATATATGGGAATGTTAAGCCAAAATTAATCCATGCACTTTTGAATGTGTAAAATCCTTAATTGTACAATCAGCTTATTTAGGCTTTTGTATGAGACAACTTTTTTATTGTATTCTAAAACACAGTCATTATCAAAAAGTTAATGTTTTCGCAGCAATTTAAAGCAACGGTTTTAAAACCACTGCTATAGACATATATAGACAGCGGTTTTAACCGCTGCTAAATTCACCATAAAAAAATTGAAGTTACCACAATATTTTGTAGCAGCGGTTTGCAAACTGCTGGCTAAGGCACGTTGCTCATAAATATGCTATCTCCTCCTTTCGTGTCGTAGCCGCTCATTCTTCTTCTTGACCGCAACTTCGTCTTCCTAGATCTCCATTCAACAATTATCCATGCCGAATTCACCCATCGTGATACTGAAGCCACCCATCACGACGTCAAAATCATCCATCCTGATGCCGAAATCATGCAAAGAACAGTGTCAATCCCTAATTCCCTTTAGGGGAAGGTACACAAATGACGCACTGTAGCTTGGTAGTTGATTTGAGAATTGGAAGAAGGAAATATTGATTGTCAAATTTTTTAGATACTAATTGATGCAAATTTTTATGTTTGATTTTAGGTTAGGAAGAAGAAAATATTGATTCTCTTTTCTATTTATGCTAAATATTCTAATATAGGTAGAAGTACAACTTTCTTCTTTATCACTGAACAATATAGTTCTTATCTATCAATTGATTTTTGTACATCATGTTTTCAAAATGGAGCAGGAAGAATGTATAAAAGAGGAAATTAACTGGTTATGGTTATATTGAGTTCATTAACAATCAGGATGTTCTTGGCCTCATTGAAAAGGTTTAAAGCTATGGCATAGTTTAACAAAAATTATGCAATTTAAAATGGAAATTGCAAAATGATGTATTACTTCTATAATTCCTTCAAATACAACTTTCACTTTTGATTTATGTGTAATGTTGGAAATTAAGTTCCTCTTTAAATAAAATATTGCATGATGCGTTATGCTTCATATAATATTTGAGTGAAATTTTGTGTTATAATTTGTAATTTGATCATAAAATTTGTCTTTTTGTCATTATATATATATTCTATCATTTAGCAGCTAAAGCACTGCTAAATAAATTAGTATGTGTTTAAACCACTGCATTACATCCTAAAAAGTGCTGATTTATTAGTACTATAGATATGTAGTACACAAATTTCTTAAACTAATTTTTTTAACAAAAAAGTTACTTTAAAAAATAGTAAGAAAACTATCTCAAATGAAGCTCTAATTAGATTATTTTGTTATTTCAAATTAATTTTAACAAATCCCTTGAAACGGATTAATAGTTTAATAACCTTTCTAAGATTTAGTATAATTACAACAAATAAACGTGATTATTTGCCATGATGTGTGTAGCTTCGGCTAATCTAATTATAGTTAATTTAAACTAATTATATAATTAATAGCACTACGTCGGTCCCAAAAGTACCAGTAGAAATCATCTTTTGCATGTTTATCGATCAACTGGCTATATGGAAAGCAGTCATGCACGCACGAGTACTAATTACATATATATTCCATACAATACTTTCACTTCATTCATTCTTACAGAGCAGTCTGCGCAGTATATTAATTATGCATCGCATGCATGGCTCACTAATAATAAATTGGATTTTCCTAATACTTTGTAGGAGCTACTGCAGCGATTTAAGCACTTATTAATTTATTTGCAGCGGTTTAAACAACCGCTACACATCCGCTGTATTTGCGTTCGCTGGAAAGACTTTAACTGTGGTTTTATAAGTGTTGCTGTAGGAAGACTTTAGCTGTGCTTTTAACCGGTGTTAAAACTGCTACTAAATGGTAGAATAGATTAAAATGTATATAATGACAAAAAAACCTTAATCTCTTATGATTATCCCAATGCTGCAAGTTTCCCAAACCTTAATCTCTTTGGTTATTTACTATGGCATTTGTTAATAGGTATAGTAGTAGTTCTTCATCATACAGATGAATTAACGATTCTAGTTTTTTTCAGGTAGCATAAATTCCTACTGCTCCAAACATTTTGAAGCGCCGGGGTGGATGTAGTGTTGGAATACAAAAATATCTTAGGGGCTATTTGGTTTGCTTGAAAAGAAATGTCAGAATAAACTGGAATGCAATGTAAATGTTTTTGATATATTTGAAATTGGTTTGATGAATGTGAAACAAATGTATGTGATTATTTTTTATTTGTTTTGAAATAAAATAGATGCAGTGTAAAGCATAATGATGAATATCATTGATAGCGGAGTCAGGCAATGATGCCAGGCAGCGAGTGGTGGCAATAGGAATGGATGGCCAATGATGCTAGGCTGTGGGTGGTTGACAATAACAGGTTGCCGAGGTGATGGGTGGCAGGTGTCGGTGATGTGTAGCCTACATATGATGGCGGCGGCTTTTTGAATGCATAAAAAAAGAACTAAAGAGCAAATTTGAAATTCACCAAAAATTAACTGTATTTAATAGTTTGGCCTTTTTCATTTGCTTTGGTTTTAAATTAAGTAAAAGTTATTAATCCTTAGTTGTCAACAACCTCATGAGCTTTTATATATTTTGAGATAAATATAATATAAGAGTTAGATTGAATATTTCTATATTACACTCATTTTAAATTAAGTTTTTATATGGATTAGAGGTGTCAATATATGACCTATCCTAACCTGACTCAAAAAATCGATCGTCTACGGGTCTAAAATCTTGACTTAATTAATTTTCAGATTGAGTCCATGTTTTTTTTTGGGTTAAATAAATGGCATTTGAGTTAAAGGTTTTTTTTATTATCATTAGAGGTCAGCTAACCTACCTCTTAAGACTAACAAAAACTTGACAAAGGGAATGTGTGTGTGTGAGAGAGAGAGAGTCCATGTAACTTCCTAAACTTGTATAGATCTGCATATTAGGATAACAAAGCTTTACCCAATTCAAAATCAAACTAAATAATACATAGCATTCAAACCTTATAAATTATATTTAAAAAAGAACATAATTATCATCCTCTCAATTACAATCCCATCACCAATGACAAAGGATAGGTCTTCAATGATGAAATTGCTAACAATGTTGTCTTATGCATGAATATACCCGACTCAAGCATTAATTAGATGGATAGACACATCTCACAAGCTTCTCCTCCTATTCTTCTTCTTCTTCTTCATGAGTCGTGATTTCATTGATGTCTCCATAACTAGCTCCTATTATGACTTCTCTTTAATATGACTTTAGTCCTAGCGATATTATCAATAGCAAGCTCTAATGACAACTTACACGCTTCTTTTGTCGTAGATGGTTTGCAGGCAGGAATGCAAGGGAAAGAAGAAAGTGGTAGGCCAAGGTGCACAAAAGAGCTTGGGTGTACACAAAAGTTGCATGGAGACTTCTCTCTTAGGCTTTGTTTGGGTGTCTGATACCTTTTGTAAAAGATAATTTTAAAAATGGTGGTTGAGGAAATAGATGTTTCTACCGGAGAAGCAATTATCAAAAAGCTTATCAAAATAATAGAAAAATGACGTTCCGTAAAAAGTATTTCTACAGAAACGTCACATACAAACGAAAACGAAAAAATAATTGTGCCATTTTGAAACATAAAAGGTGAAATTAATCCGTTTCAAACGAGATCTTAGTGAGATCCCATCATGATTGTCTAGTTTTTGATGAAATTCATCTAGACTTTTGTCAACTTCATTAACGAAGTCCTATATTGCATAAATAATATATTTTGGACGTTAACTACATAAATCTTATAATTTTAAATGCTAGAAATCTATAAATCCCCCTTAAATTTAAGCTGCCCTAACCTACAATCGGATCTTCTTTGCTGTCTCCAGTTGTTGGAAAAGCTATCGGCCAAGAAAAAATTTAGCTGTTTTTCTATCCAACGCTTCAACAGAACCGCTTAAAAATAATTATATAAAAAGGAAAAAAATATAATGAACAGAAAGAAGCGGTAGGCCCCACATCGACTTGCCTTCGATTCGACCTTCAGCCGTCACGACCTGACCGCCCTCCTACGCCGCGCTGCCGCGGCCGCCGCGCGTATGGCCCACCATCATCCCTCCGCTTCCTCCTTCTCCGACTTCACCATTTCCGTGGGGCACGACTCCGAAGCCGGCGATGCCGATGTCGAATGGCCATTCGGAAGAATCGACGCCGTCGATCGCGGCGAACTCCGCGAAACGGCTTACGAGATTTTCTTCGCCTCATGCCGCTCCTCACCCGGCTTCGGCGGTAGAAACCCCCTCTCATTCTACCCTTCAAACCATCACCAGCCATCCCCGGAAGGAGGTAACACCGCGGCTACCTCCGGCACCGGCATTATGGTCGTCAACAGCAGGATCAAGCGCGCACTCGGCCTCCGCACCCGTCGCGGCTCGCCACCGATGCGCGTCATGAGCGCACACTCCTCATCACCCGTCGTATCGGTAGGCGGGGCCGCCGGAGCCTCATCCCCCGGTGCCGGCCGGCTCAAGCAGCGCCCCATGACCTCCGCGGAGATCATGCGGCAGCAAATGGGGGTCACCGAGCAGAGCGACAACCGCCTCCGGAAAACCATAATGCGCACGCTCGTCGGCCAGGCCGCAAAGAGAGCGGAGACCATCATCCTCCCATTGGAGCTTTTGAGGCATCTAAAACCATCGGAATTCAGCGACGCGCAGGAATACCATCAGTGGCAACGGCGGCAGCTGAAGATCCTCGAGGCCGGCCTGCTCCATCACCCTTCCATCCCCCTTGATCGCCTCAACTCATCGGCACTGCGCCTCCGTGAGGTAATTCGCTCCGGCGAGCTCAAACCCATCGACAACAGCAAGAATTCCGAATCCCTTAAAGCTCTCTGCAATGCAGTCGTCTCCCTCGCGTGGCGGAACTCCAATGGATCCCCTGCTGAGGCCTGCCATTGGGCCGACGGCTTCCCCCTTAACATCCACCTTTATATTTCCCTCCTCCGATCCATCTTCGACCTCCGCGACGAAACCGTGGTGCTCGAGGAGGTCGACGAGCTGATCGAGCTGATGAAGAAGACATGGATTACGCTTGGCATCAACAAGATGACACACAATGTCTGCCTGGCCTGGACGATGTTCGAGCAGTACGTAAAGACAGGACAGATCGAGCAGGACCTGCTCGGCGCGTCACTGATCATCCTCGGCGAAATCGCCACCGAAGCCAAAAAAGAGGCAGAATTCCTCAAAGTCCTTTCTCCGGTGATGTCGTCGATGCTAGCGTGGGCCGAAAGGAAGCTGCTTGATTACCACACTGTATTCCGCGGGAAATGTTCCGTTGCGCTCATGGAGAAGGTTCTCTCGCTGGCTCTCACCACAGCCAAAATCATGAACGACGACCAACGAAACTCAGCCGATGAAGACGGCAATGGCGAGGTCATCAATTCTGCGGTGTCCCCAATCGAACGCTACATAAAGTCTTCCCTCAAAAGCGCATTCACTAAGGTGCGTCATTCTATCAAACTCATTACACGCATCAACACAAAAAACATTTTTTGACGGGTTCTTGGCTTGAATCAGATACTAGAGAACGGGAACGGGAACGTGGACAGCATGGTGGTGGAGGTAGACGAAGAACCTAGCGAGACTCTAGTGCATCTAGCCAAAGACACAGAGACCTTGGTGGCCCTCGAGAAGGAGACTTACAGTCCGGTGCTCCAGAGATGGCATCCTGGTTCGATGGCCGTGGCGGTGGCGACACTCCATAGCTGCTACGGAATTGTGTTGAAGCAGTACTTGGCTAGAATCCCTGGACTGAAAAATGAGACTGTTCGGGTTCTTCAGACCGCCGGAAAACTGGAGAAGACGCTGGTACAGATGGTGGTGGAGGACTCAGCCAACTGCGATGATGGAGGTAAGGCTATCGTGAGGGAGATGGTGCTCTACGATGTGGACTCCATTATCCTTAGCCTGATGAAGAATTGGATAACGGGAAGGCTGAGAATTGGCAGGGAGTGCTTCAGCAGAGCAAAGGAAACAGAGGTTGGTGAATTCCTCACTTACCTCTTGCATCCAACGGATAATTTTTTAATGAACATTGTTCAAATTTATAATAATTGTGGTATTCTCTACCTAACTCAATCAACTGTTTTAATTTCTTGAAACACAATCTTTTTTTTTTATTAATATTAAGTTGACTTATATTTTGGATTTCATAAACAATGAAAACACTCGTCTATACAGAAAAAAAAATATTTGTGTGTGGTTAATTTAGTTTTGAAGTATTAGGTTGTCTCAATTTAATTTCTCAACTGTGTTAAATTAATTTAAAGTAATCTCTTTTGTTATAATTGTGATATAAAATTGATCTCAATTAATTCCAAATGGATGATTTTGAATTAATTTTGTATTGTTGAGAGACTAAATTAGAGCAACGTTATATTCTAGTACTAAAATGGACATATATGAATAGTTAGGAAACTTTCGAAATTTAAACCCTCAACAATAATGCACCATACATGCAATATTTATAATCATTAAGGTTTCGTTTGGGACAGTTTTCGCACAGCTTTTTTAAACAATTTTCTAGTTAAAAAAATTTTTGTACTAAAAAATTATTTTAAAATGCAAGAAGAGCCATCCCAAAGGAAGCCTTAGTGTTGGTGAAAGCTCGAAACATGTGAAGTAGATGCTTGAAATGGTAGATGATGACATTTAGATATTTTGCAAGAAGTTCATGATATACATTTTAGAGATGAATTACACATAGCAGAAATGTTCTTTGCTAGACTAAAAAGTAGTAAAGTAGGAGGGAGATCCGAGTCTACAATGCCAGAGGTTCTGGATTGACTGTCTGGAGATCAATGCTAGAGCTGCAGAGAATGTTCTGTTGGAATGAACTATATTGTTTCAAATTTGTTAGTTGATTTTGTCATCAAATGATTTTTTTAGCATTTTCATGAAGAAGTACGTCAAATCATGGGTGTTATAGAGAAATCTCGTGTGAATTAACTGACGGCAAAGATTTATTATATTGAACAGACCTGGAACCGAAAATCCAAATCAGAGCCCTACGCACAGTCTGCAGTTGATCTGATGAAGCTTGCTAAAGTAACAGTGGATGAGTTCTTTGAAATACCGGTGGCTGCAAGGGAAGAGCTGGTTCAGGAACTCGCCGATGGCCTGGAAAACCTCTTCCAGGATTACACTTCCTTCGTTGCTTCCTGCGGTAAGCAACTGATGTTATTTATTCACTAAATTTCCAGCTAGTTGTTTTCTTCGTTACTTGACGCTCTTGGTTGCAGGGACGAAGCAGAGCTACATCCCCAACCTCCCACCGCTAACCAGATGCAACCAGGACTCAAGATTCACCACTCTATGGAAGAAAGCTCAGGCCTTGATCGGATTAGTCCATCCCAAAACCAGAAAGAAACCCACTCCGGCCGAAAGCCACCATCCCCGCCCTTCCACCAGCCGCGCCACCCAACGCTTCTACATCCGCCTCAACTCCCTCCACTACGTCCTCGCCGTCCTCCACTCCATCGACAAATCCCTCTCTTTCTTTGGCCGAAACTCTTCCCGCTCCCCTCACCCCCGCCTCGCCGGCCCCGGTTCCACCTCCCGCCGCCGCATCGCCCCCACCTGCTTCGACCTCGCCCGCTCCTCCCTTCAATCCGCCATCTTCCACGTCTCCGAAGTGGCCGCCTATCGCCTCATCTTCGTCGACTCCCACCAAGCCTTCTACCAAGGCCTCTACGCCGGCGGCGTCGCCGCCGCCCGAATCCGCCCTTCACTCCGCCTGCTAAAACAGAACCTCAACTTCATCGTCACAATTTTAACCGACAGGGCTCAGCCGGTGGCGGTGCGGGAGGTGATGAAGGCGGCACTAGAAGCCTTTTTGATGGTGTTGTTGGCCGGCGGAAGCGAGAGAGCCTTCGGGCGGGGTGACAGCGAGATGGTCGCGGAGGATTTGGAGAGTTTGCGGCGAGTTTTCTGCACATCGGGTGAGGGGTTGGTGGCAGAGGAGGTAGTGGAGAAAGAGATGGAGGTGGCGGAGGGGATCGTGGCCCTCATGGCTTTGCCTACTGAGAAATTGCTGGAGGAGTTTACGACGGTGGCGTGCGAGGCGAGTGGGATCGGAGCGCATAAGGTGCCCATGCCGCCGACGACGGGGAAGTGGAACAGATCGGATCCCAATACCATTTTGCGTGTGATCTGTCACAGGGACGACGAGGTGGCTAACCGGTTCTTGAAGAGGACGTTTCAGATGGCCAAGAGGAAGTGATCAAATTTTAATTAAGATAAATTTATTATTTTTAAATTTATTCTAAAATGAATATTAATTTTTATACTATATTCATTTTAAAAATAAAATTAAAATTTTTAAGAATTTTATCTTAATTGCTGATCAGATAATTTTTGATTGCTTGGTACTTTTCCCGTTTAGAGTCAGAAATTTGTTGATATTATTTAATATTGATAGTTTTTAATTATTAATATTAAGTCGTATCGAATAAAATAATAATTAAAAACGCATAATTTTTTATTATTATTCTTTTTCAGGAGTTGGTATGTTGATGAGATGAATGGGTTGGTTTGGGTTTGGCCATGGCAAATATATGTAAAAAAGAACATTGTTATGGATGTGATGAGGATATATGAAGTGTTCATATATTGTTATTAATTATAGTAAATATTTTTTAAAAAATTTTTAGGTCAATTAAGATAAATCACACACACATTATATACATAAGATTGAAACCGTATGTTTTAGCTGTTGTGAGAAACTTCTAGCTGAAGATTGTCTTCAACTCCAACAGTTTTTTCAATATTTCTTCCATCACCGTGAATTTCCTCTCTATCCTTTCATTGTTGGATGTGATTTGAGTTTTATAGTTAAACAGCTATCTTCCCAAGAATAACGAAGATCTTTTTCCGGTAAGAAAAAAATCCCGCTGAAATTTTAGGATTTCAGTTGCCGACGGTCCCAAATCGATGCTCTGATACCAATTTGATAGGAAATACTTGAGTTCACAAGCAAACCTAACCAAAACGGAAGAGCAAACAACAGAATTATTGCTGTTTGCAGCAGAAAACAACACTAAATAGAGAAAATCGGATGGAAAACTGAAACCAAACCAAGCAATTCACTTATATGCCACTAATAGAAGAATAAAAACAACAAAGATACAAGTGTTCATCAATTCGAGAGGAAGAACGACTGTCCAAATCTCAGGCAACGCTAAGAGCCTAAAAGACAAGAACCCTATATCTCAAATCTAATTCAAATTTAAGATAATCCTAATTCCCTCATATTTCCCGAATTAACATCTTATCTAATTAATCCTTACATTCAAATCTTTCCCGCCAAAAATTACATTAAGCCCATCATGGGACCTACAGGAGTTCAGCCCCCTTCTCCCTGTTTCTTCCGCCGAACAAACACTTGGACCGGTTCAGCCGGCCTCTCCTGGGCCGGCGTGAGAGCAGCAGGCGTAACATAATGATTATTAGAACGTTAATACATTAATACCTGTATACCTTTGTAATGTTCGATTCAGCTAAGCTCTGTATACGTGGCATGATGTCATTTGTCCCAGTTATGTATAACTCCGTCCTATCTCTATATAAGAGGAGTATGTAATGTAGTTTGGGGAGAATGAGAATGATCTGTTTTCTATTTCTTCGTTCTTCTTATGTTTTGAGATTCTAAGGTTTCTTTATGGTATCAAGAGCGGGCGATCAAAGTCGCAAATAATGCCGAACTTCTCCTCGTCGGCGATTCAAGAAGACACGCAGAGGATGCAGCAAGAGGAACCAACCATCCCTGCAAGTCTCAAATTCGTTGTCTCTAATATCAAGAGCATCGTCTCCACCGAACTCAATCAAGACAACTATGCCGTCTGGAGATCTCAAATTCTTAAAATTTTTAGCGCAAACGGTTTTGCTAAATTTCTTGACTCGTCTTTATGTTCTTCTTCCACTGCTTCGTCTCATTCCGCTGAATCCAATCAAACGCAAACTCAGTCTGCGCAATGGAATCTAACGGACCAAAATCTGTCCGCCTCTCTCTACTCAACGATTTCGGCATCTATCCTCCATACGTTATAAATCTAACGTCAACTGCAGCGATATGGTCTACTCTTGAAAACAGGTTTCAAGCAACCAATCGCTCTAAAGTTCTTCAACTAAAGAACGCTCTGCACAATATCTCGATAAAGAATCTTACAATGAATCAGTATCTAACTGATATCAAGATTCTTGTCGACCAAATCACAGCGGCAGGAGATTCGATCGACAATGAGGACATTATCATGTATATCCTCAATGGGTTATCTCCTCAGTATCAGGCCTTTAAAACGGCTTTTCGCACGATGCTTACCCCGATCACATTAGACCATATGTATCCTCTTCTTCTCAGTGAAGAAATAAATATTGCATCTGATGCTGCCAGAAATTCTTCCTTTCCCGATCCCAATCTGGCACTCTATGCTTACCGTGGCAGAGGGCGTCCCAATCGTGGTCGATTGTCGCAACAAACTGGTTCTACAGCAAGGCAACCAGCTAATACCACAACCTATCAGATTTGTCTCAAAAAGGGACATTCGGCGTCGGATTGCTGGCATCGTATGAATGCCCAATACGTCCCACAGGTTCAGTCTAAACCCAAGGCGCTGGCGGCTACATCCGATCAATCCCAAAACAAATGGTTCCTAGATTCTGGGGCCACTGCACATCTAACAAACTCGCTGGACAATTTGCATCTCTCATCCGCTTACAATGGGCCTGAAACTATCACTGTGGCAGATGGCAGATCAGTCAACATAGCGAACTCAGGGGTTGGTTTGCTACCGACCCCAACACGTAAGCTGAAACTGTCTAATATTCTTCATTCTCCTGAACTCAGATTTAATTTACTATCTATTTCCAAATTAACTCGAGATAACAATATCTCGATTACGTTTAATCTGTCTGGCTTCGTTTTGAAGGATCTGAAGACGCAGGAAACACTTCTTCACGGACCCTGTAAGAATGGTTTGTATCCCATTCAGATGGTCTCCGAAGAACCTTCTCCTACGGCATTAGCGGGCACTACACAGGATGCTCATATTTGGCATCAGAGACTTGGCCATCCCCATGAACGGGCCATGAAAACTATAGCTAATAGAACTGCTCATTTCAGTATAAACAAATTTTCTGTTTCTTGTTCTTCTTGCAAAGAACCTAAGAGTCATAAACTTGTTTTTGAAAAGTCTTTACATAATACAAATGCTATTCTTGATCTTGTCCATTCGGATGTTTGGGGACCGGCCCCAGTGACTTCTAATCAAGGTTTTCGTTATTACGTATTATTTGTAGATGATTTTTCTAGATTTTCTTGGATATTTCCTATGCAAACTAAATATGAAGTGTTTACTATTTTTACTGCTTTTCGCACTCAAATTGAGAAATATTCGTCCAAAACTATTAAAATGATCAGGACCGATGGAGGAATGGAATATGTTAATCATGACTTCAAGCAATACCTGCAAACCAATGGCATAGCACATCAAATTTCTTGTCCGTATACGCCTGAACATAATGGTGTATCTGAACTCTAGCACCGTCATATCATCGAAACAACTCGGACCTTACTGCATACAGCGGCGGTTCCATACTGTTACTGGCCGGAAGCAGTTCTTACATCAATCTACCTTATTAACAGAATGCCATCACCAATCACCAATCAGAAATCTCCGTTTGAAATTCTTCATCAAACCGCACCTAGATATGATCACCTTAGAACGTTTGGGTGCGAATGTTTCTACCTTCTTCCTCCTCATACTCATCATAAATTGCAGCCCAAATCCAAATCAGCGATTTTCATTGGGTACTCCGATACGTACAAGGGTTACAAGTGTCTTGATCCATCTACTAACAAAATCTACATTTCAAGACACACTGAATTTAACGAACATTCATTTCCCTTTAAAACAGTGGCTCCGAAATTTAGTCCACCTGCAGCACCAACAATGCCCTTCCTGCTGCAACCGAACCCCACTATAGCTCATACCAGCACTGCAAAAGCACCAACTACTGTCAACAAAGAACCTCAACAACAAATTTGTCAAACACAATTCAATCAGCCTATTGTTGAGCAACCAGCTCTGGATACAGATACCCAGCATTCTACCGTTCCTACACACCGTATGATTACAAGAGCCAAAACAGGCTCCCTTAAACCAACATCTCGGTTAAACCTGCTACATGTTCAACCTTCTTCAGATACGGATACTACTCCAACTAATTACAATACAGCAGCAAAACATCCTGAATGGAGAATAGCCATGAACAGTGAATTTTATGCTTTACAGAAAAATGGGACATGGACGCTAGTTAAACCACCACCTAACTCCTCAATACTCGGTTGTAAGTGGACTTACAGGATAAAGAAGCATGCGAATGGAACTATAGCAAAACACAAGGCGAGACTTGTAGCTCAAGGGAACAATCAAGAATATGGTCTTGAATACACCGAGTCATTCAGCCCGGTGGCCAAGCTACCTACCATTCGTGTGCTTCTCACAATGGCTCTTCACAATGACTGGATCGTTCATCAAATGGACATGGCGAACGCCTTCTTACACTGCAATCTCACAGAAACAGTATACATGGCTCAACCTCAAGGATTTGTAGATCCAGCCAAGCCCGATCACGTATGTTATCTTCAAAAAGCAATATACGGTTTGAAACAAGCACCAAGGCAATGGTACAACACGTTTACTTCTTATCTGGTATCTATCGGTTTTTCACATAGTGCTGCCGATCCGTCTTTACTTCACTATAAACATGATAGTATACAAATTTTTTTGTTAATGTATGTTGATGATATTTTGATTTCTAACAACAATTCTAAAGAAATATCTTCACTAATACTTCAGCTGAGTCAACAGTTTAGCATGAAGAATTTAGGCGTGGCCAATGACTTTTTAGGAATCAAGATTGATTACATTCAGAAATCCTGTTTTCTCTCTCAGAAAAACTACGCTCAATCGCTACTGCAACTTGCTCAGCTAACCGACTGCCATGCTCTAGCCAATCCTACATGCACAAAAATGCCTCCAAACTTTCCGGAAGATCCAGTTTTATCTGATCCTTCAATGTATCGTAAGATAACAGGTTCTTTACAATACCTAACTCTGACTCGTCCAGACATCGCATACAGCGTAAATCAACTCTCGTAACATATGCATAATCCTCTTCCCCAACACATATATCTACTCAAACGTCTTCTACGATATATCAAAGGTACGTTGGACTATGGATTACCTATTTCAAAATCTAACTTAGTTCTTCAATCCTTTTCAGATGCCGATTGGGCGGGTGATCCTGTTTCAAGGAGATCAACCACGGGCTACTGCTCCTTTCTCGGCAATACCATCATCTCATGGACAGTCAAAAAGCAGCACACGGTAGCTCGATCCTCCACAGAGTCGGAATACCGGGCATTGGCTGCACTAACAGCGGATGTCATATGGAATCGTCGGCTGCTTCAAGACTTCAGCATTCCTCAAGATCAGCCAACCGACATGTTCTGTGATAACATGTCCGCGATTGCATTGGCAAATAATCCAATGCTTCACGCACGAACAAAACATATAGAGATTGATCAAAAGTTTATTAGAGATCATATTCACAACAACAATATCCGGCTTCTACCAATTAATACCATTGATCAA
Source organism: Dendrobium catenatum (assembly GCF_001605985.2). Lineage (NCBI taxonomy): Eukaryota > Viridiplantae > Streptophyta > Magnoliopsida > Asparagales > Orchidaceae > Dendrobium > Dendrobium catenatum. The sequence goes on along the minus strand of NW_021318492.1, from coordinate 94,789 downwards.
ATCGCTGATATCTTCACCAAATCTCTATCTACACCAAGATTTACTACACTTAGAACCAAACTAACGGTAACTTGTCACCCATTAGCTTGCCAGGAAATATTAGAACGTTAATACATTAATACCTGTATACCTTTGTAATGTTTGGTTCAGCTAAGCTCTGCATACGTGGCATGATGTCATTTGTCCCAGTTATGTATAACTCCGTCCTATCTCTATATAAGAGGAGTCTGTAATGTAGTTTGGGGAGAATGAGAATGATCTGTTTTCTATTTCTTCGTTCTTCTTATGTTTTGAGATTCTAAGGTTTCTTTAATGATGAACATGACATAAATATGATTTTTATTTATTAAATTATATGGATATATGAATAAGAAATATATTTATTTAATATATGAGATATAATATTCGCTCTTAAAAGATCTACCACAATGATCCATAAATTTTATTTCCTAATACAGTAATGATAGAATATTTAGACGAAGTGGGAGGAATATTAGTTTTTATAATTACTTAGATTTTAAATAAATCTAAGGCTTTAATAGTATAAATAACTTAAATCGCTATCATAAATAGTATTAAAATTAAATCATTATCTTCAAATGTCAACCAAATTGATTGTATCGTTCACAAAGTCAAGCGAACAAAAAAGGCATCCCTATCAGAAATAGCCAACACAACCCGATAAGGCTATTTTTTCCATCCAATTGAAAGAAAACGTGAAATTGTTTGTATTGTTGTTTGTTATTATTCCATCTGTTAGCTTTCGTCCTTATGAGTAGGGGTATCAATATTCCATATGTTAGCTTTCGTCCTTATGAGTAGGGGTATCAATATTCCATATGTTAGCTTTCGTCCTTATGCTACTAATAGAAGAATAAAAACAACAAAGATACAAGTGTACATCGATTCGAGAGGAAGAACGACTCTCCAAATCTCCGGCAACGCCAAGAGCCTAAAAGACAAGAACCCTATATCTCAAATCTCATTCAAATTTAAGATAATCCTAATTCCCTCACATTCTCCGAATTAACATGAAAGGAGAATTACAACTTATCTAATTAATCCTTACATTCAAATCTTTCCCACAAAAAATTACATTAAGCCCATCATGGGGCCCACAAGAGTTCCGCCCCCCTCTCCCTGTTTCTTCCGCCGAACAAACACCTGGACCGGTCCAGCCGGCCTCTCCTGGGCCAGCGTGAGAGCAGCAGGCGTAACATAATGATGAACATGACATAAATATGAGTTTTATTTATTAAATTATATGGATATATGAATAAGAAATATATTTATTTAATATATGAGATATAATATTCGCTCTTGAAAGATCTAGCACAATGATCCATAAATTTTATTTCCTAATACAGTAATGATAGAATATTTAGACGAAGTGGGAGGAATATTAGTTTTTATAATTACTTAGATTTTAAATAAATCTAAGGCTTTAATAGTATAAATAACTTAAATCGCTATCATAAATAGTATTAAAATTAAATCATTATCTTCAAATGTCAACCAAATTGATTGTATCGTTCACAAAGTCAAGCGAACAAAAAAGGCATCCCTATCAGAAATAGCCAACACAACCCGATAAGGCTATTTTTTCCATCCAATTGAAAGAAAACGTGAAATTGTTTGTATTGTTGTTTGTTATTATTCCATATGTTAGCTTTCGTCCTTATGCTACTAATAGAAGAATAAAAACAACAAAGATACAAGTGTACATCGATTCGAGAGGAAGAACGACTCTCCAAATCTCCGGCAACGCCAAGAGCCTAAAAGACAAGAACCCTATATCTCAAATCTCATTCAAATTTAAGATAATCCTAATTCCCTCACATTCTCCGAATTAACATGAAAGGAGAATTACAACTTATCTAATTAATCCTTACATTCAAATCTTTCCCACAAAAAATTACATTAAGCCCATCATGGGGCCCACAAGAGTTCCGCCCCCCTCTCCCTGTTTCTTCCGCCGAACAAACACCTGGACCGGTCCAGCCGGCCTCTCCTGGGCCAGCGTGAGAGCAGCAGGCGTAACATAATGATGAACATGACATAAATATGAGTTTTATTTATTAAATTATATGGATATATGAATAAGAAATATATTTATTTAATATATGAGATATAATATTCGCTCTTGAAAGATCTAGCACAATGATCCATAAATTTTATTTCCTAATACAGTAATGATAGAATATTTAGACGAAGTGGGAGGAATATTAGTTTTTATAATTACTTAGATTTTAAATAAATCTAAGGCTTTAATAGTATAAATAACTTAAATCGCTATCATAAATAGTATTAAAATTAAATCATTATCTTCAAATGTCAACCAAATTGATTGTATCGTTCACAAAGTCAAGCGAACAAAAAAGGCATCCCTATCAGAAATAGCCAACACAACCCGATAAGGCTATTTTTTCCATCCAATTGAAAGAAAACGTGAAATTGTTTGTATTGTTGTTTGTTATTATTCCATATGTTAGCTTTCGTCCTTATGCTACTAATAGAAGAATAAAAACAACAAAGATACAAGTGTACATCGATTCGAGAGGAAGAACGACTCTCCAAATCTCCGGCAACGCCAAGAGCCTAAAAGACAAGAACCCTATATCTCAAATCTCATTCAAATTTAAGATAATCCTAATTCCCTCACATTCTCCGAATTAACATGAAAGGAGAATTACAACTTATCTAATTAATCCTTACATTCAAATCTTTCCCACAAAAAATTACATTAAGCCCATCATGGGGCCCACAAGAGTTCCGCCCCCCTCTCCCTGTTTCTTCCGCCGAACAAACACCTGGATCGGTCCAGCCGGCCTCTCCTGGGCCAGCGTGAGAGCAGCAGGCGTAACATAATGATGAACATGACATAAATATGAGTTTTATTTATTAAATTATATGGATATATGAATAAGAAATATATTTATTTAATATATGAGATATAATATTCGCTCTTGAAAGATCTAGCACAATGATCCATAAATTTTATTTCCTAATACAGTAATGATAGAATATTTAGACGAAGTGGGAGGAATATTAGTTTTTATAATTACTTAGATTTTAAATAAATCTAAGGCTTTAATAGTATAAATAACTTAAATCGCTATCATAAATAGTATTAAAATTAAATCATTATCTTCAAATGTCAACCAAATTGATTGTATCGTTCACAAAGTCAAGCGAACAAAAAAGGCATCCCTATCAGAAATAGCCAACACAACCCGATAAGGCTATTTTTTCCATCCAATTGAAAGAAAACGTGAAATTGTTTGTATTGTTGTTTGTTATTATTCCATATGTTAGCTTTAGTGCTTATGAGGCCCCATTCAAACTTAATAGATGATCTGCAGGTATTTTTATATTTGGGTCAATGATTTTGTTTCTAGAGAAGACATTCCAATAACCTTTCAATATTCTACGCTAATTTAATAAAGGGAGAGTGAGACTTAGATGTGTGAACGAAGCTTTACTAATACTTCAGAAAGTGGTGTCAACTAAGAAAATGCATTTGGTGAGCACTGTGCTGCGCAACAAATTTCTTGTCACTAATCACTTGTAACTTAATATAAAATAATAATAATAATATATAATTCGGCTAATTGGTGGTGAGAATTTATTCATCGGAAGGCGGACGTTTTATATGACCAAATCATCTAAGACAATTCTCTCAAATCTTCTCTGTCATATATTAGAATATAAAATAATTAAACATTAGAATATATATCTTGTAATATTTCTAATAGGAATATATAATAGTTATTATAATGATATAGTATATTTATAAAGGATTTTTTTTTTATTACTCTATTTGTAAGAATAAGAGCTCGCATGCAAAAGCATAAGCATGATAATGAATCGTTCGTTTATACTCAGCAAACGATAGCCCTCAAATCTATGACCTTATGATTAGATCTGAACTCCAAATAACTAAGTCAAGGTGATGAACTGCATATTGTAGAAGAATTTGTAAAACTCTTAGACCATTAAGAACATAGGCGGATCCATGGTTAAGTAAGATGGAGCAAATGCCCACCATGAAAAACTAATAATTATTCATTAGAGAACTTTTTTGCTCTAAATTTATTAATCATGCGCCAGTTTTTTCCACCCCGCTTTCCATCGTTCGTAGAATCTTAGTCGAAGATCAAAGCCCTCTCGTTCCGTCAGTCACAGCTCGCAAGATCATGTCGCCTTCGCAATCCCAAGAGGTCACCGGCCTTCGCCTTCACAAATTGCAAGAATTTGCCCGCCCTAAAAAAATGGCCTTTGCCTTCACGAAAAGAAACTTCTTTCATTCTAAATTTATCCCAGGCAAATGGTCATGCTTACTTCAAAAACGTTTCTCTGCATACGATTGGCTGTCTTCATCGAAGATAGTCTTCATCGAAGATAAGCCTCTAACTTGGAATTTTCCACTTCTCAGACTTTTTAGTTTGTTTCTGGAAGCAAAACAATAATGCGATGCAATTTATTCAACTATAGGCTGCTCTCATGTTCCGACTAGTCATCTTTCAGTCAAATTCAACGGTCGAGTAATTAATAAATTCAACATTAAATAATATTTGATAAGAAGCACTGATGAGTGGTGACGAGTGTCTCTGCTCTTTCTCTTTCTTTATATATCAATATTTTAGTGAAGAGAAGAAATTCAGCAGAAGAGAAATGGAAGAAGCCAACGGCTCCGAGATGGGGAGTTCAATTTTCACTAAGGATGGCTCTGTGGATCTCAAAGGCAGACCTGTTCTCAGATCAAAGAGAGGTGGATGGACTGCCTGTTATTTCATTGTTGGTAATCAATTCTCTCTCTTCTTTGATTTCCTCTTTCATTTCCAAGATATTATAATTCTTATCTATCTGTTTGTACCTTGAATTTCTGATTACTTGCAGTGTACGAGGTGTTCGAGAGAATGGCATATTATGGAATATCGTCAAATTTAGTGATTTACCTGACGAAGAAGCTCCATCAAGGCACAGTCGCTTCATCCAACAACGTCACATACTGGACGGGCACTGCCTTTCTGTCCTCCATCGTCGGAGCTTACATTGCTGATGCCCATCTTGGTCGATTTAGGACTTTCAGTATCTTCTCTGTTGTTTATTTCTTGGTAATTTCAATGACGAGCCCTGTTATTAGTCTTCAAAAGTATAAATACTAACAGATGAATTGCTGCAATAACAGGGAATGTGCTTGTTAACTGCAGCTGTATCATTTCGATCACTGAAGCCACCACCTTGCAACATACAAGACATTGCGGATGCCGGAAACTGTAAGCCGGCGTCGAAGCTTCAGCTCGGCATCTTCTTCGGTGCACTGTACATTATTGCATTGGGTACAGGAGGCACCAAGCCAAACATTTCGACCATCGGCGCAGATCAATTCGATGAGTTTGATCCCAAAGAGAGAGCAGATAAAATCTCCTTCTTCAATTGGTGGATGTTCAGCATCTACCTCGGCACTCTATTTGCCAATATCATGCTTGTTTATGTACAGGTAAGGTATTATTCAGCAAGATAATTAGCAAATTCAGTATTTGAATTTTTTAGGTGTGTTCATTTTAGTCCTAGAATTTTTCTATTGTTCAACTCGTAGGGGTGTCAATTTTCACAGGTCAATCCGAACCTAACCCATTTTTGTAAACGGATCAATTTTTCGAACTCGAACCAGACCCGCTCAGGTCCGGGTCAACCCGCATGACCCGAATGACCCAGGACCGACATAAAATTATTGGTTTTAGGGTCAAAAAATGGATCAATCTTCATTTTCGGGTAAAGAACAAGTTAATATTGGCTTTACGGGTCAAAATTTGGACAATTTCAATTAATGGGTCAACCCGAACCCAACCCGATTTTTGAAACCGATTGATTTGCTAAACCCGAACTTGACCCCGGATTGACCCTAACATGAAATTTTCGGGTCTGATTCGAGTCCGATTTTCAGATCGTGTCAAATATTGATCCCCTATTGTCAACTTAGCCGTTTGTTTGGATAAAAATTGGTGGATGAAAGCTTTCTGTGAGGCTATTTTGATTTTTTTAGGAGCAATCTCCCGGCTTAGTATCAGCTCATATTAATGAGGTTGATCTTTAGAAGTCTAAAACATCCTCATGAAAAGCTTCTTTCAACCAATTTTTCTCAAAGCAACAACAAAATTGATAGTATGATCAAATTAGTTCAAAAAAATCTCCTTGGTGAATTTCTAAGTTGTCATGCAAAAAAAATCAAGTGAGTATTTTAATCGTTTACTCTGACTTTATTCATGTTCTACTCATTTACACCTTGAAATGCAGGATAATATAGGCTGGACTTTAGGGTATGGGATCCCTACAGTTGGGCTTGGAATCTCATTGGTGATTTTCTACGCTGGGACTTCCTTTTACAGGCACAAGTTGCCTCAAGGAAGTCCTTTTACAAAGATGGCAAGAGTTTTGGTTGCTGCCATGAGAAAATGTAGAGTGAATCTGCCTAAGGATTCACTGAAGCTTTATGAGTTAGATTCAAATGAGTATATGAAGCAAAAAAGGTTTAAAATTCATTCCACAAACTCCATGAGGTCAGTCTATCATGTTCCTATAAATAACGTTCTTATGCAGACAATGTTTTTATTTGAACTTATAGATTTTTTATTGATAAAAGTACTACTTTAATCCCTCGCATTAGTTTATAATCTTTCAGATAGTTTTGCTGAGTAAGCTTTCGTTTGGGACAGTTTTTTTACTATTTTGTAAAACTGTTTTATAATACTAAGATTTCTAGAACTAAAAATTTTTGTATGAGATGCTTCATCCCCTCCCGTCCCGAGGCCCTTATCGGCGGGCGCTTCATACACTTGATTGTAATCCAATTGATCCCCAACCTAACAGATTTCTATTACTTGATGATCAGGTTTCTGAACAAAGCAGCAGTTATAGTAGGCACAAGCAGAAACCCCTGGAAACTATGCCCTGTAACTCACGTAGAGGAAACAAAGCAAATGCTAAGACTGATCCCAGTCCTCATTGCCATGTTCATTCCATCAACAATGACTGCCCAGGTGAGCAATGATTCTTTACCTGATCTTAGCTTATATTTTTATATTGTAACTAAGAAAAAGGTCAAAAATAGTCCTAGATTATTTATGAGGGTTCATTTTACTCTCATGCGATCTAATGTGTCCAATTTAACTTCCTGACTTCTTAAATCTGATCCAAATTAATCATTTGACTCATCAAATTTAAGTTTCATTTGAAACAGCTTTCTTATTGTTTATAAAACAGAATTTTAGTACTAATTTTTTTTTTCTAAATTTTTTTTAAACTAAAACCCTATATTATAAAGCAATACAAAAGCTGTCCTAAACGAAACCTTAATTCAAAATAATCCAATGAAAGGACTACTTTGGAGAATATTTGGAAGCTAAGAGATTAAATTGAAAATATTAAATCAATGGCATTAAAATGGTTACATATAAATATAACCAAAAGATTATTTGTTTTAACGTTTTTCTCATCCTGTATTATTTAATACCAGTGCCAACTAATACTGTGGAAAATACAAACCAAATGTACAGGTAAACACCCTCTTCATCAAGCAAGGCACCACACTGAACCGCCACATTGGCCCTCACTTCCAAATCCCTCCAGCCAGCCTTGCTTCCTTCACCACCATCTCCATGCTCATCACCATCTTCCTCTACGATCGTTTCTTTGTCAGAATCATGAGAGCTTGGACTAAGAATCCAAGAGGAATCACTCTTCTTCAAAGAATTGGAGTTGGCCTTGTTTTTGATGCCACAGTAATGATTGTTGCTTCACTAATAGAGAAAAGGAGACTAAGTGTTGCAAGAGAGAATCCAAGTAATGGAGGTCGAGTGCCTCTAACCATATTCATATTGCTTCCTCAATTTGTGCTTATGGGAGTGAGTGAAGCTTTTCTGGTTGTGGGGAAGATAGATTTCTTCTATCATCAAGCTCCTGAGGGTATGAAGAGTTTGGGGACTGCATATTCGCTGGTTACTTATGGAGTTGGGAGCTTTTTGAGCAGTTTTTTGCTATCTTTAGTGGCGAACATCACACAGAGAAATGGTAGAAAGGGATGGATTCTGAACAATTTGAATGCTTCGCATCTTGATTACTACTATGGGTTGCTGTCCATTTTAAGTTTTTGTAATTTTTTCTTCTTTTTGATTGTTTGTAGGTTTTATGTTTATAAGACTGAATTGTATGAAACATTGACAGGGGAGGAGAAGGAAGAGTTGCAAGAAATACAGAACAGGGGTTGATTATTTTTTAGTTTTAACTAGATTGGAGTGCCATAGAAGTATGTATTATGCTGATTGAGAAGTAAAAGGTTGAAGGAACAAAAGTTGTAGGATTTAAAATGCTTGACATTAACATACATATTAAATGAGATTTCATCAATTTTAAGGATGATTGTGATCTATAATATGAGAAATTAGTTATGAATCAAATTTCATCAATCTTCATAATATTTATGAATGTGAACATGAAATACTGTTTATCCTTACCATTCTGATCACAATGTGTCTATTTTTAGGTTGCTAATTGAAAACAATGCCATCAAATCCCCCATTCGGGCAGGGTAGCCCAATGTGCAGGTGACAAGAATCCATGCAAATAATTTGGAAGATTGAAGAAATAATAATGTGTGGAATTAATTATCTAACTATACGGATTGGTTGGCCTTACAGAGTTCTAGACATTTTTTTTTTTTTTTGATCCTATGATAGTTGCATCTACCCACATCAAACAAGAATAAAGTTTGGAATAAGGTATATATAGAAATTAGACCTCTTAAAGTCAAGTAGACTTCCAATTCAATTTATTAGGGATAACTTCTCCATAATTAGGGAGCTTTTAAAGAGTTTTGGACATCACAGAAGGCTGAATTTAAGAGTCCCAAAAAAGTAGCAAAATTAGAAATAGATAGCAGCAGCAGAGACAGTAAAAATTGCTGAGAGTCTGCTAGGCAAAATAAACCACATTGCATTTAACGGATGGTAGCAGAATAACCCACTAGTAATCCACAAGTTAAAAACAGTGATATGGAACAAAAAGCAGCCAAAAAGAAAAATTGAACTCATAAGATATGGAAGACAGCCTGATTGAGTCAAATATAGATTGTTGGATATTATCATGGTCTTCAAATAATGTAATTCCAGTCAAGTGTATTGCTCGATGAGAGAGTTCTAGTTTAGTGGCGAGCAGCAGCATCAATGTAAACCCAAATCAATAAACCATCACAGCAAAAATTCAAAAGCAATATGGAATATAACAACTACCAATCATCATAAAAAACTATCAGCTAACATCAACTAGATCATAGCTAAGCATCTGCTCCAGAAAACTCATAGTCAAGAAATTTGCAGCAATAAAACTAAACCTACTAGCAAAGGCACAAGTGAATAAACCAATGTTTAAAACTGCGTATTCGGGTATTGAGGCGTTTTTCATTCGTGAGGCGAGGCGTAAGCCTCAAGGTGATTTGAGGCGTAAGCCTCAAAATCAAAAGATTGCGTAAACATAAAATGATAAATTTTTTATATACTAATGAGTTAATAATATAAAACATAAAAAAGCATAAGATATGAAGTGAAATCAAAATATCCCAATAATAAAACAACATGAAATATAGTTCAACTCAAAATTCTATCTTTCCCAAATCCTAATATTCTTTTCATTAACTTATAAGTCGAATTTCCAAAAATAAATAACAATGACATATCACATAAGAACTCATAAGTCATCAGCACTGTCATCAATAAGGGGTTCTTCATTTGAATCATCATTATGATGAATTGCTCTCTAGTCTCTCCCCTTCATCCTCTCCTATAGAGTCCAATGTCGGGCATTTACTTCAAGATTTATGTAAGTTTTAATATATATAGCGTGAGGCGTAAGCCTCATGCCAGCGAGGCGAGGCGGGCCTCAACCAAGTTGAGGCGCAAGCCTCATAAAAAAAAAACTCGAGGCGTAAGCATCGAGGCGTTTTTTACGGGAATTGCGCAAAGGCGAGCCTCATATTGCGCAATTTTAAACCATGGAATAAACCGCCAACTAGCATGATCATTCGATATGAAATTATAAAGAGTAGAGTGATCACATCGATCAATTACTATAGCACCGCTTGATCATTGTTCAAGTTGCACTCGTTCGGATTGACCAAGGAATATATGTGGAAGGTCAACAAGTACTTGTCAATTAACTAGAGATTCTTACTAGCAAAATTCACCAAGGGAGATTTCTTTGTTGTTCCCCCTAAATTTATGCTCAACTAGTTAGGCTTGTGATTGACTAACAATCGATGTCAGATTCATTCAAGAAAAGTAAATCTTATTAGTTATAGTCACCTTAATTTTACTTGAAAAATGAGTTTCATTTAAGAAAAATAAATCTTATAAGTTTTCTAAGACATTATAATTTAGGATTATAAGTAGCCTATTTCATTCACACAGATATTTCAACAAGTCACACGTGTTGAATATGAATAAGTTGTCAATATATGGGCTTTTTTTGCATGTCAATCAATGACTATGTTATTTTTCTATGAATATTACGTAGTTGAATACTCTCTTGTAATCATTGAAATCACTTACCATGCATCGTTGGAGGAATATACATTGAGCCATAGAACTTGACTCTTTCTTTGCAAAAAGATTTGCATTGTGATTGAGAAGTTCACTCTAGCGGCTAGTCTTGAAGACACTTAGCCGTGCGAAAATTAAGGTTCTTGCGAAAGATGATATCCATGCTTAAGTTGCTAACTTGTACTAAAAGATACGGGTTAAAGGCCATGTAAGATTTGCGGCTAACTATCAATTTTTATAAAATTCTAATACAACAAAGAACTACTGATGAGGACATCGTCAGCAATTTCGTCTTCTTTAGAAACCTCAAAGTCAAAATCGTCCATTCTATTGAAGGAGTTGGTTTTGTTAACCTTTCAGGAGCCCCGACGTCTTCTTTAGCAATATCTTCAAACAAAAGGTGATTCTTTCTTCTTACTTTTTATAGATGGAGTTCATGTAATCTTATAATTTGACGAAGTTGTTGAACAAGTCAAATTCTGCTTAGAAGTTTAGCTTAGTTGGCCTTCAACCGTACATTCTCCATTAGAAGAGACATCGCATTTTTACATCACCCTTCTAATAAAGCTTCAAATTTTACAGCCATAGTTGATCCATTCATCCATTGTATTTATAAAACTTGTAACTACAATACTCTTAAAGATGGGATTCAAATTTTATCTTTGTATCATCTCTTGCGCTTCTGAAAGCTGGCTACTACAGGCTTTTAAAGTGGTCAGTTCTGAAGTCATGCAAGCTGGTTCATGATGTCGTCTACTGATTAGTTTATTAGGCTGCTTGACTCCGGACAACTTCTTCAGTCGCGTCACTATCCAACTCGGACGACGACGTCCGAACAGCACCTCCCTGGAAGGCGGTCGATTGTGAGTGACGAACTCTCAGCGAACCAATACCTTTGTCGGCAGAACCGTCAGACTGCAGGAAACATCACCACCATCGGACCCGTGGCCGGATACAGACGTAATCCCCAAGGAAAACGAAACAAGAAATTAAACTCAAATACTCTGCCTTTATTCACAAAAGCCAACTTATTTATACATACAATGGTCACACTAAAAGCTATACAGAAAAAGGGAAAATTGAATCTAACAAATTTAGCTGAAGTTTCTAATAGTGCTCCCGTGGCCATGACATACTCAGCTCCGGCGTCACTGCATTGTTTAAACTCTGTAGCGAGCATTAAAGCATCAAGTTATACACAAAACAAGAAGCAAATAACGTGTTTCCGTGGGAATGTTATTAAGACCTAAAGCTGTAAGGCTAATGAGGCAGCAAACCTGGACAAAGTGTGGTTGTGACTAACAACCCCATTTGTTCTTATTCTCTTGGTAGCCGTTACTTTCGATCTTTATATTTCGGATCTTGATGTTTTTAAAATTATTATTATTATTATTATTTTATAACATGTGGATATAAGTTTTCACCCTTTTTTTTCATTTAAGCTTTATCCTATTTTACCTTCAGTAGAATGCCCAAAAGAAAGCACTAACTGCTGCTTCTGGAGTTGTAAAATGATTGGCTTAAGCTGTGAGAGAGCTACTATAACTTAAGATCAATCTAGGCTTAAAATCATTTTAATTTAGGCTTTTCGTTTGAGACGGCTTTCTTACTGCTTTCTAAAGCAGCTTTCTAGTAAAAAATTTTTAATTCAAAAAATTTTTAAACCAAAAAACTACTTTAAAAAACAATAAGAAGAGGCTAAGCTAAATTTGGCTATAGACTGCCTCAATTTGAGACCAATTTAATTGAGGTATAGCTCATTAATTTTGATTCAAATTGAATCTAGTCTTTTATTTCATTTAAATTTTATGTTCTAAAATCGTTTTAATCTGTTGTAAAGTCAAGCTACATTTGATTTGGACTGATTTGATTTTATTTCAATTGAGACAGCACATTTTGATAAGTTTTGATATATAGCAGTAGATGAAATTAAAAAGAAAAGGCCATTTATATAAAGCTATTCCTCTCCCAAAACACCCGTCCAAGCTACAACCAGCTAAACTAAGACATCAACACTCAAACAGAAAGTTTGTACCTAGGAAAAGCCTCTGACACTCAAATTAGTAACTGCTCAATGACCTAACTCTTAGCTTATTTCCAGGATGGGTTCATGGATCATTCGCTCTTCAAACCTTTCTAATATTCCAGCGTATGCTTACCTCCTAATCTTCTTCGTTATCCTAAATCCCATCTGAGTCAGTATTAATCTTTCAGTTCTGCATCAGTCTCCAAGACCTAAATCATACAACTTCCCTGTACAAATGCCTGAACTTTGCATTTCAGAGATGTCAGCACTGACTCTGTGCTGTGCGATGAGTATTCCAGTAAACAAACAGCTTTTACTTTGACAAGGAGAGGTGCAATGAGTATTTAAATTAGAAGAAGAAGCATGCATAACATAGCCAAACATCAAGGGAAAAATAGAAGAAGATGAAGAGCATCTGTTTTTTTTCTTTCTTTTTTTCCATTTTTTTCAGGGAATATGTCGGTACCTCTTCCATTGTCAAGCCCTCTAGTAAATCAATCTCTGCCAGGAGAAAAGCGAATGTGGAATATGTAGAGGCTCTGAATCATATCGGTAACTTGACCTAAAAAAATGGAAGATGCAACTATGATGCAACTTCTATTCACTGATTCATTTCCAAAATAATGAGAAACTGAACTTTGATTAATGCATGTACATTTGTAATATGCATAAGAAATTCATAACATGTTACAGTTGATGCAATTGTGCAAAACATCTTGAAAATGTTCAATAGTGTAAGTGTTAATGCTGTGGAATAAAATTTTTATCCCACAGAGAAAATATATCATACAGATTTTCTGAGACCTTCAATATTTGAGTCATATTTTAGACTGTTATTATAGTTTTTGAGTACGTTAAATTTTTTATAAATAGAGAAGCATCATCTTATGTATTATATAAGAAAAATTTAACTTATACTTTTCCACAATTAAATCATAATGAAATCCCCAAAGATGATAATATGACATAATCATCAATTGGGTGAACCTATATGAAATCTTGATATTCTTTATTTTCTTTTTTCTTTTCCATTCTTGTAAATGGAATTAAGTTTCACATGTTCCCCACGACCCAGTCTTATCAATAGAACAATATCAAGATGGCATATTCTTCTGCAGTTCTGCATGACAATTCTTTCAAATAGAAAAGAAATAAAAAGTTTCATGATCTTGGAAAACAGTGAATATGGAATTTGTAGATGCTGTAAATTTTATTGGTTACTTAACCTGAAAATATGAAAGATGCAATTATGATGCAACTTCTATACAGTGATTCATTTCCAAAAAATGAGAAATAAACTTTAATTAATGCATGTGTGCATAACTCTGTAGTATGCATATGAAATTCAAAACATATTACAGTCGGTGCAATCATGTAGAACATCTTGAAAACAGAGCAGCACTCAGAAAAATTATAAAAATAGAAGTTCAAGAATTTTAATTATAGGATTATGAGTAAAATAAACTGAAAATATTCAAAAATAACTGCAACAAACACTAACGTAGCCTAATAAGTTTAGCACCAAATGTCTCTCTTCAAACCATTTAATTTGACATAACGTGATAAAATAAAATAGCATGAGATAGGCTATTTGGGATCACCTTTTTAGGTTTTAAATCGATTTTATTTTTACTTTGATAATAAATAAAAATATATTTCATAGCTTCACCATAGGTTTGTTTTATTTTTATTTGAGGAAGGAGGAACTAAGCCCTAACCCAACACCACTCTACATTCCTTGAGTTCCCACATTTCCTTTGTGAGGCCGCAGTTCTCATGGTCAACAGAGCGCCCTAAAATGGGGCAAAGGTCATTGATTGGAGTGCTCATCAAGGGCGACATCAATTTCATTGGTTCTAGCTGTGGATGAAGCTGAGGGTGTAAGCGAGTCGAGTAATTGCTACATTGAACTAAGCCATTTAATTCATCCATAGCTTGAACCCTCGACTAAAAAATGTTAGGCTTGAGCTCTAATTTACTGCACAAAATCATTTGAAAAGCTCAAACTTGATTCAATTTTCAAGTCGATTTCTTAATTTTAAATCAAAATTATCATTTTTTGTTAGAATTTTGACTTTTAACATATAATTAAAATTTATTTTCATTCATAACAAATAATTTTGCTGGACATAATTTATATTTAGCTTTTAATTTGATTTGAATTTTTTTTTGAGGTTACATGATAACTGAACACAACAACAACAACATTATGTCTTTATCCCACTACGTGATCTGCAAGAATCTTAATGAAATCTTAAATGAAGATATCAAATCAAAATACAAAAACAACCTACAACTTAAAATTTTGCCTATCTTCACACCATTACAAAAAAGTAATTTTAAATATCATCTTAGCTTTCACAATCTAGTTTCATGATATAAATAAATAAACTCAATAAATGACAAATTTCTTCATGGGTTTTGCATACTCATACATGCCCATGTATGTAACTCGCAGTTATCTAAATAACTTCATGTCAAAGGCCTTGATCAGTGAGATCAAATAGCAGTCACTAGCACCAGCCCATGGACATATCACCATTCCCCTACGCGGAGATCATAGCTTGCAGACTCGCACTGGAAGATCAAACCAAGGGTACGAGCTCCTTTAAAGGACTCGCCCAAACCAGTCTACACCCTAAGGATCACTCACCTCAACAAAACCCGCTCTCTTGCAACAACTGTCAGCAATCAAGGCCATTCAATTATCACAAACATCCCCAATCAAGATACAAGAAGTATACGCCTCAAAAGCCAATGACTACAACTTCACTAACTGAACAGAACTCTTCTTTGTATTATAGTTACTTCCACCGAGGGGGGCTCACCCCTTGCACCCTAGGACTCAACAAATATGATGCACTGATACTTCTTCTTAATGAGATATGCAGTGTCCGACACGTATCAGATACAACACGCCTCTAATACGTATCAATGGTATCATACATGCCGAACATGTGTCCAATTAAAAATAAATTGGGCATCCATGTCTTAAATAATTTATAAAATATTTTAATATAATTTCTTATATTTTATATTTTTATTCATTAAAAAATGTAAAAATAAAATTTTTATTTCGTCTTAACAGCACCAAAATAATTATCTGCACTCAATATCCATTTCCCCGAACATACCATTTTCATTTCTATATGCAAATCGCAGTTATGGTTTCACAACAACGTCCAATGTCATAGCAATATCGACGTTCGACACCATCACAACATCAATGTTCTAAAACAATATGAAAATCAAAACTTGATTATAGCAATTTCTACCTCAACAATCACGCACCCGCGTTGTATCAACATTTCATCTTTGACCAACATCATCTCAATATAGACGACCGACGTTATCTCGACATCAATGCTTGATTCCCAACTCTTAACAGCATTGTCGCCTCCCCTCTCGACACTTGAAACACTACATAAACGTCCAACTCTCGACATCATAATATTAATCATTTTAAGCATAAATCATAGTTAAATGATTTATTATTTTTTAATTATTCTTAATATTTTGCTTGCTCAATTTCTATACATTATTTTTAAGATATAAAATTGATAATATCGTGTTCAACCTGTATCCTATATTATTAATAATTGATGTATCACATGTACGTATCTGTACATCATAGCTCAATAATCATTCCTAGAGATTAGTCTTCACAAGCTCACCCATTGCACCCTAGGACTAGAAAATCATTCCTCGGGACTCGCCTCATATGTCAAATCCCAAAGACTCACTTAAGGCACTCACTCTCAAAGACTTATCCAAAGCATTCACAAGAGAGTAGCGGGGCCACATCAGAGAGAGGGATGCACGGGTACATCATCTAACTAGTCCACATGTCAAAGTCAATATCATTCACATCTTGTATTTTTTTAATTTATTCAAGGTGTAGCCATTCCTGTAGCAATCGAATCCTACAAATAAGTGGTGAATAAACACATTTTAAAGCATCACGCTATTGGAAGTATTTACAAAGATATTATAACTTTCTATTGACTCTCCATACTCACTAGCTTCCCTCGCTTAGTTCTCTAGCTCTAATCTACCAAAAACCTAGTAGTACGATCAAATGTCATCTACACAAATTTGGATTCAACATCCTCCAAGATATAATATAAGTTCATTGATGATAGTGATCAAAAGATAAGCATGTTGCGAAGAGCAGCAGAGCCAAGTGTCATCTTTGAACATGAATAACCAAAACTACATTATCCACATTGACTTAACTGAGATGGAAGTAAGAAACACAAAGCTGATTTAAGACACACTGAGCGAATTCAGAGAAATGCCTCAAGGGAGGGTATCCCATAAGAATCGCCTGACTTGGCAACTCGCCAAAGGAGACCTGAGACTAGGGAACTAACTGCACTAATGCTAACCATAGCCACAGCTACATCAATGACAATGAGAATAATCCTCTGCCTAAGTGAGTGAGGAGAGAATCATAACTAACCAACGCATTCTTTAGGGATCACAAAGGCGAGGCCGCCTGCCAAGTTCAAAATGCCTCACCTAAAATCATAGCAGGGGAGGGCAACCGTTGACCATTTGGCCTATTTTGAGTTTATGATGTCACTAATGAACATCAACGACGCTTTGAAGCGTCGATTGTTCTTCGCCACCTTTAAGGAATTCACACTTGGATGATTTTCCCGCCTATCATTGGGGGTGACTACTCATAAGTTAAAGAAAAAATTCAACACGCAGTTTGCGAGCACTCAAAAACCACACAAAAGCTCACAATTTATACTGAAGATAAGGCAAGAGTTTGGTGAATCAATGTGAAGCTTCATCATCAAATTCTAAAAGGAGATGATGTAGACCAAGGATCTAGAGACAACAATCACAGAGGTCATACAGACACAAGGTGATGAGGATATCAGAGCTTGGAAAGTTTATCAGAGACGTGGCCGTTGATCTACGGCCACGATTGAGTCGATGTACTTCTGAGTCGTATTAAATATTTTCTTTATTATGTTATGTTGTATTTACTTCATTAGTGTTTCCGTTTTTTATCCCTTACTTAAGGGATGTCGTATGTAAGCCCTGAGGGCATCGTCATCTTTTTTTTTAGTCATTTGTACGAGACTATATATAGCCCTCTTTTTTTCTTTTCATGTTAATGATTGAATGATAAATTTTTTTTCCTTATTTGAGTTCTTATTAGAACTTGAGAGATTGGAGCAAGGTCCGTTGGAGAGAGAATTTGGATCCCCCACCAATCTTGGAGACGGCCGGGTTTATGGTTCTTCTTCTTTACCAATTTTCCCTTTCCCTTCATCACCAAGCCTCCGGCCCTACCCCACCTCCCCATCTTCCCTCCACAAATTCAACTCCCTCTTGAATACTTTCCATAAGCAAACACTCTTAATTTAGGAAGGTTTAAATTCAAAATTCAAAATTATTTGAATTTGAATTTAAATTCTTTCCTAATTAAAAAAAAAAACTATTTTAGGAAAGTTTTCAAACCCTTTCCTATTTGATTTTAATTTAATTTGGAATGAAATATTTCATTCCAAATCTCATTACCTAATTTAAGGAAGCGTTAAAAGCTTCCTTAATTTCCCACCCTAGCCCCCTTGCTGCCGGCCCCCTTTAATAAATCCTTTGGAATTTATTTCCAAAACCCATTAAGCCCCTCTTGGAAATAATTCTTAATTCCCTACTCCACCTCCTTGGCCAAAAACTCCTAACCCCACCTATTTGATTTATTTCCAAAGGAGAAGCTATCCTTTTTGGAAATAAATTAAGGCCTTCACCTCTCTAATACCGTAGGCCCTCTCTCCTACCCCCCCCTCTCTCTCTCTTTATCAAATTTCCCTCCCCCACATTAAATCCTTTCCCCTTTTGCATACCAATCAAGGTTCTCCACAAAGATTTTGACAAGGGAGCTCCTTCATCCTTTCTCCACCATTTGAAGGCTTGAAAGAACGTCTTTCTTCAAGGGAAAGCTTTAAGGAAGATAAAAGGACGTCGTCTACAACACATCAATCCTATGAACGTGATGCATGGTCGATCCAAATCTTGATTTCGGCATCGCCTACGACGAACAAGGATTTGTTCACATCTTTCACTCCACTTTCTTCGACGTCAACCCGAATATTGACCACACTGTTGAAGAGTACTTGGAGCGCATTCTAAATACTCTCACCGAAGCCGTAGAGGAGTAACTTGGTACTGTTCAGTGGTGGATTACGTCCAAACCATGACAAAGGTCTTCCAATCTTCCTACTCTTGTACTTTCTTAGTTTAACTCTCTCTTGTGGTTTGATTTGATTCATAAAGATCTCGTTCACCTATCTCTGCCAAGCTTAGTAATCGTAGGAATTGAGTTAGCTTTCTATGCTTCTAATCTTATTGTTAGCGTAGGAACTTCGTTGAAGGCTACCACATTTTCTTACTATTGAGATTCTGAGTAATTTGATAATTCAAGTGTTTGGCAAGTGGCTTAGCCTAAACGTAGGCACCCCTCTCTTGTTTTCTTTTGTCGTTTTGACTGCTAATAGTTTTAATCTTAATTATTTTATTCAAGAAATCGTGCAAATTCTTATCGCATACAATTTAACAACTTAGTCCTGCATCATCTGGTATCAGAGCATGGTTAGCTTAGGATATTCATGGTAATCATCCTAGGTTGATGCTTAACCATTCTTATTTAATTTTGCATACATATCATCATTTAAATCATGTTAAATCACTATTGTGCTTGCTGTCCAGTAGATTTTTGTACTCATTTAGTGGGCTTTAGGGTAGTTTCTTAAGTATCTAGGTGTTATCCTTAACATAAAAACCTTCCTAGTTGCCTAGATTACTTAATCCCTTATTGTAGTTTGATGTCTATGTAATTTCTGCATCATATAGTGTCATTCTAGGGAGTCTATCATTGCATCTAAGTGTTCATTCCAAAGTGTCCCCTAATGTCTAGCTATGGACCCAGAACAACTCAGTAGGACTCTAGACTTGTTGGTAGGCCAATCGAACAACATTAGCCAGCAACTTAAAGAGAATCAAGCTGACCTAGCTGAACTTCATAGGGACACAACCGAACGCTTTGACACACTTGAACGATCTAGGGAACATCCAATCGCCTACACCTCATTTAGGCCTCCTTCTATGTATGGGGATGAAACCTATCAAGATGAGAGACAACATCGTGCCAATCATCGAGCTCCTCAGTATGGACACAACCCACACCATGACCCTGACATACCACTTATGAAAAACATTAAAGTCGATGCTCCTACCTTTGATGGCACACTTGATCCCCAGCTCTTCCTGGACTTGGTCAAAGGTATGGACAGTTTCTTTAAGTGATATAATATCTCCGAGGATAGGAAAGTTAGTTTTACTGAGATGAAACTCACGAGTAGGGCGAATCAATTTTGGTCCAACCTAGAGACTCTTAGAGAAGCCAGGAACAATTATCCCAACACTGATTGGTCATCCATGAAGTGTGAGATTAAGAAGAAGTACCTGCCTCCCTCATAACAACCTTCATACTCTGGAGAACGCCTACAGCCTAGTGCTAGATTTGGAGGAGACCCGTTCCCAGCACCCGAGCCGATCACATGACTCTAGGCCTTCCTAAAGACCTTCCGATAGTTCCACCCCTCACCTCCTACTGCCCGACCGACCCCAGGGAGCACTACCCAACCACCCACGGGTCCTGCACCTCGATCTGATTTTAGGAGTAAACCTCCCACCCTAGATACCCTAAACCTCCCACCCTAGATACCCCTCAGTCCAGTCCCAGGACCAAATGCTTTCGATGCCAGGAGTATAGGCATATCGCTTCTCAGTGCTCCAGTCCCTATAAAGTCTCGATTATCGAGGAGATTACTGAGGATGATCTCAAGCCCGAGGTTAATTAGATCCACCAAGTCGAGGATGAAGGCAAATTCTTCGAGGAGGATGACGATACTACGGTCCTCCATTGCCTTCAAAAACTGGATACCTCTCCCATCTATGTGGTGAGATGCACGCTATCACACTCTACTCCCATTGATGACTGGCGTAGGACGACGATTTTCCACACCTACACAAAGATCAAGGATAAGAACTGTAAGGTTATCGTGGACAGCGGTAGCTGCATAAATGTTGTGTCATCCAGTATGGTATCCAAGTTGGGTCTTTCTGCCATTCCTCACCCCAACCTGTATAAGGTAGCGTGGGTCAACTCCACTGCCTTGGAGGTGAAAGAACGAAGCATCGTACCTATCTCCTTCACTGACTATAAGGAGAATGTTTGGTGTGATGTGATGTTAGACAAATCCTTTTCGGTCGCCCATGAATTTTTGATAACGATGTTCACATTTATGGGTGTTCGAACACCTGCATGTTCGAACATGCAGGCAAAAATATTAAGCTTTTGCCATCGCAACCCCGGGTTAAGGATGAATCCAAATTCAACTCTGTTAAGTCCAAGAAAGGACTGAACCTGGTCACCGCGAAGGTTTTGGATTCTGAGATCGCTCAAGGCGCACCTCTATACGCCTTAGTTGGTCGTGAGATTCCCACCGAATCTGACGAACCTATCCCATAGGAAGTTCGACCCATTCTGGGACAGTTTGCTGATGTCTTCCCCGATGATCTCCCAGATCATTTACCCCCACTTAGAGACATTCAGCATGCCATAGACTTCATCCCTGGAGCCTCCTTTCCTAACCTGCCACACTATCGCATGAACCCCATGAAACATGCTGAACTTAAGAAGCAGATAGATGAGTTATTGTAGCGAGGTTTCATTAAGGAGAGTCTCAGTCCCTGTGCGGCGCCCGCCCTTCTTACACCTAAGAAGGACGGATCTTGGTGAATGTGTGTTGATAGTCGTACTATCAACAAAATTACCGTCAAATATCGTTTCCCTATTCCGAGGTTGGACGATATGCTCGATATAATGACGGGTGCCATTCTATTCTCTAAGATCAATCTCAAGAGTGGATACCACGAGATCCGAATTCGACCTGGAGATGAGTGAAAAGCTGCCTTCAAGACCAAGGATGGTTTCTATGAGTGGTTAGTCATGCCTTTTGAGTTGAGTAATGCCCCGAATACTTTCATGAGGATCATGACTCAAGTATTGCACCTTTTATGGGAAAGTTTGTCGTCATCTACTTTGATGACATTCTTATTTATAGCCAGTCGGCGAGTCAGCACTTGGACCACTTAAGGAAAATTTGTGAGGTCTTAAGGAATGAACAACTTTAAGCCAACCCTAAGAAATGCACGTTCCTTATAGATCGTATAATCTTTTTGGGCTTCATCATGTCATCCCACAGGGTCTCTGTAGATCCCGAGAAGGTGAGGGCCATTGTATAATGGCCTGTTCCTCAAAACATCTGAGAAGTCCGTAGCTTCCACGGACTAGCCACCATATTTATCCGCAACTTCAGCACCATTGTATCTCCTATCACCGATTGCCTGAAGAAGGGTGATTTCGACTGGACCCCGGCCGCCACTAGAGCTTTTGATGAGATTAAGAAAAGAATGGTGGAAGCCCCAGTGATGAGACTTCCTGATTTCTCTAAAGTCTTCAAAGTGACCTGCGAGGCTTCGGGGGTCGGAATTGAAGGAGTCCTATCCAAGGAAGGTCATCCAGTAGGTTACTTCAGTGACAAGCTAAATGATATTCGACAACGATATTTCACATATGACAAAGAGTTTTACGCTGTGATCCAATCTCTTCGTTATTGGCGACACTACTTGCTCCCACAAGAGTTCTTCATTTTCTCGAATCACAAGGCTCTACATTATATCAACTCTCAAAAGAAGTTGAATGCACGTCATGGTCGATGGGTAGAATTCCTTCAAGAGTATACTTATACCCTTAAACATAAGGCGGGAGTTGAGAATAAAGTTGTTGATGCTCTGAGTCATCGTATGATGAATACCACTGAGATGAGAGCGAAAGTCGTGGGTTTTGACCAAATAAAGTGGAACTATTTGGAATGCCCCGACTTCAAGGAGACCTACTCTCTCTTGTCCATAGGCAACACGCACCTTGTGGACAATTTTCTTATGGAATATGATTATCTTTTCAAAGCTCAAAAGCTTTTCTTATCTGGGAACTTCACGACGAAGGCCTTACTGGGCACTTCGGTCAGGACAAAACGATAAAAGCCATGGAGTATCTTTTTTATTGGCCCAGCCTGAAGAGGGATGTTAGTAAGATGGTCAGCAGGTGCCACACCTACCAGCTGGCCAAATAACGCAAGTAGAACACTGGTCTATACACCCCTCTGCCTGTCCATAGTTGCCCTTGGCAGGACGTTAGCATGGATTTTATCTTAGGCCTGCCCAAAATTATCCGTAGAAATGACGCCATTTGTGTTGTTGTAGATCAATTTTCCAAAATGGTTATTTCCTACCTTGCTCCAAAACATC
Source organism: Dendrobium catenatum (assembly GCF_001605985.2). NCBI lineage: Eukaryota > Viridiplantae > Streptophyta > Magnoliopsida > Asparagales > Orchidaceae > Dendrobium > Dendrobium catenatum. The sequence goes on along the minus strand of NW_021318492.1, from coordinate 71,776 downwards.
CGACATCTCCCACATTGCCAAACTCTATTTCAACGAGGTCGTCCATTTACATGGTTTACCCAAAACCATTGTATCAAATAGGGGTGTTAAATTCACTAGCTATTTTTAGAAGACCCTTTGGATGAAAATGGGCACTAAACTGCAATTCTTCACTACCTTTCATCCGCAAACTAATGGTCAAACCGAGGTAATCAATAGGAGCTTAGGCAATCTATTACATTCGTTGGTCGGCAAGCATATTAAGGATTGGGATTCCACTCTCTACACAGTTGAGTTTGCCTATAATAATTATGTGAACCGAACCACTGACCTAAGTTCTTCTGAAATTGTTTACGGGTTCAAACCAAGACAGCCAGTAGACCTTATACCCATATGCTCTAGGTATAGGATTTCTGAGTTTACATCATCATTTGTAACACATATACATGAACTTCATAAAGAAATTACAAGACAAATTGAAAAGAGCAATAATGATTATAAACTATATGCTGATTTGAAATGAAAATTTAAAACTTTTGAGGTTGGTGACTCCGTGATGGTGCGGATTAGTCCGGAACGGTTCCTGTAGGGAACAGTTAAGAAGTTGCATGCTAAAAGTGCTGGACCATTCAAAATAATTAAGAAAATTAATAATAATGCTTATGTAGTAAATCTGCGTGAAAAATTCAACATCAATCCCTCTAACATAGAAGATCTAATTGCATATGAGGGTCCTAATGTCAACCCATCAAATCCATTCATACAGCAGCCTTATATGACCCCACCATGTGAGAACCCAAACTTACCTCCACTCCCAAATATTCCCAAATCACCCATGGCAGAAAAGGTGGACACGATTCTAAGTGATGCTCTCCACAAGGGAAGGTGGACGACAAAGATACTTGATTAGGTGGAGAGGCAAGCCCGAGTCAGAGGATACATGGCTGGATCGCAAGGAGCTACAGCAGATTGATTCAACACATTGGAGATCTACGAGAGCACCCAGGACGCTTACTCGACGGAGTCGAGCTTTCTCCTACCCCGAAATAATGATGGGGACATCAGAGCTTGGAAAGTTTATCAGAGATGTGGTCATCAATCTATGATCACGATTGAGTCAATGTACTTCTGAGTCATATTATATATTTTCTTTATTATTATGTTATGTTGTATTTACTTTATTAGTGTTTTCATTTTTTACCCATTACTTAAGGGAGGTAGTATGTAAACCCTAAGACCATCGTCGCTTTTTTATTTTCTTGAGTCATTTGTACGAGGCTATATTAACAGTCAAAATGACAAAAGGTCTATATATAGCCTCGTACAAATGACTCAAGAAAATAAAAAGATGACGATGCCCTCAGGGCTTACATACGACCTCCCTTAAGGGGTAAAAAATAGAAACACTAAAAAGCAAATAAAACATAACATAATAATAAAGAAAATACATAATACGACTCAGAAGTATATCGACTCAATCGTAGTCGTAGATCAACGGCCACGTCTCTGATAAACTTTCCAAGCTCTGATATGCCCATCAAACTAAAATGTCCTTCGAGCTACAACATCACATGACCACCCCTAGAGGTAAAATGGGAAAAATATAAATATAAAATAAACTAGTACATAAAACACATCAAAAAAAAACTCCAGATCATAGCAGCTAATCTCTGATGTCCTCATCACAGTCGGTAAGTAATCAGGCTATCTACGAACAAGGGAGGTCGAGAGAGTTGCGAACGATGAGGTTTGGAAGGCTATAGGGCTCGATCGAGTGTGGGAGATCGGGCTCGATCGAGTGTGAGAGATCGGGCAAGGTCGACAGAGGATCTGCGTGAGGATCTATGAATTATTTCGTATTGAAAGATTTCATGAATCGGTCTATGGTTTTAAGTTTTGCAAAAGGCTTTATGAGTTGTTTTGAATCGAGAAGATTTGTTTTGTGAGTTTTGCGAATCGGCTTGCATTGGAATTTTATGTGTTTTTCGTCTTGCGAATGTTTTATGACGAGTGCTTTACAATGAGGGATTTTTTTTTTTTATAAAATCTCCTCGTTGGAAAGCTTTGTTTTTTTACCCCACTTCCAAATGAGGAAAGGACACTTGACTGTAGGTCTTTTTGTAGGATTTTGGGGCTAGTGACAGAAGAGATTTTAGCAAGTGACTTTTGTAGGATTTTATGTGATGTTTTGTTTAGAAATTTTCATTAAGTAGTTTGAGACTCCCAATTCGGTGGTTTGCTTAGTATAGAAGAACTCCTTAGTAGCTTTTCTTAGAACAAGTCAATGATTGGTGTATGAATTATCCTTTGATTGGATCACATTTGTTTCTTAAGAACGAATTTTGGGATTTTGAAACTTTAGGTAGGTTTGTGTTGGAAAGCTTTTAGTGTCTCTTTGAAATAGGATATCCCTTGTTTATTTGAGTCACCTTTCGAGGTAAACTTCTAAAAGACATAGAATTCTCCGATAAATGTAAAACAATAAAATCTTATTTTAGTTTTAGTGTTAGGATTTGTCTCCCTTAGTTGTCTTTGGGCTTGGTTTAGAGGGTGGTAAGTGTGTCAAACATGTCAAGTGCCTTATTTGGATTGTGGGAATATTAAAGGGCATTGAATGTTGCTTTAGGATGCACTTGTCTTTATAGAAGTGTGTCCAAAATATCAATGCCTACATCCCTTTTTTGTATTTGATTTTCGTTTTCTTCCTTTCTTTTGCGTTTAATCTCCTATTGCCTTGCTTTTAGTGTTTCTTTGTTATTTCTTTGGTGCCTTGATGCTACACACTTGCAAACTAAGGAGAATCTAAAAGACAAGTGGCCCAACAAATAACTAAAAGGTTCATTCTTCTTCTTTCCTTGCATTTTCATTCTTACATATTATTAACTGCTTATAAAACTGCTCTAATCCCTCTTTCTTCTATGACATGCGAGGTACCTGTTGGAGAGCAATGGGCAAGGAGCATGGGAACACTTGGAGTTGGAGCTAGGACAATCGGATCCAAGCATCAGTCGTCCCTACCCATCTGGTAGGGGCGCTACGGGCGGAACCACCGGGTCATAGCCCCCGGTGCTGTAAGTTTACTAAAAAACTTAGAAAACCTTTAGGGGCCTAGATGATTGTACGCCTCCTTCCCTTAGGGCCTTAGAAACTTCAATTATATCTAGGATTGCTATTGCTTTTCTTATTTAGATCCCTAAAATCCTATGACATCCGTGTAGAAGTCTTAGGAATTAGAAAAACAACACCATTTTTAGTCCTACAACACCAGTGACATCTAAGGACAAAAATTAAGGACCGAGTCCTAGAAAACATAGACTTAGGGTGCATGCTCCCTATAGGATAGAGATATTAAAACAACAACTTAGTGACACGTTTTCCTATATTTAGATTTTGTTTTCTTAATTCGTTAATAATCAACCAATCAATCCTAATCTAATTCTTAAAATCTATTAAAACACTTAATTCTTAATTAAATCATTATTAACATTCTATAATCATTAAACTTTAAAATCTAAAATGCAAACCTAAATCAATCATAACTAATTTAATAATTGATTCATAACCAATCTAAATCTAAAAGATGTAGATTAAATTAGGAGATTGAATTACAAACTAAACTCACTAGGATAAAAGATTCTTAAAGATCAAACTTAGAATAATCTGTTAAAAGCAATCAACAAATCCCTTAATACACAACAACCACTCCAGAAGTGAAGTTTATTGGATGGACTACTCCGGGCTGCGGGGCTAAGTGTCCTAAGGAGGCTGGTTCCTCGAGCCTGGTGGCACAACGCCACGAATGGATCTAATGGAGCGCAAAACCTAAAATTAAATGTTCCTAATTGGCTTAATTCAAATCTTGATTAATAAAATGTTTAATATATCCTTTTTCTTTTCTTTTAATAACAAACTAAAACAATAATTCAACAAAGTTAATTATCACTGGGTAACCCAGGCCTACGAGGCTATTAAGTTAGCCCCAAGGAGGGTGAAATAAACCTCACGACCTCGGTGTGAAACAAAGGTGGTAATTAATTAAACATTAAAAATAAAAGATACCTAAAATCAATCCTAAAACACTAATATTTGAACTTTAACCAAAATCTTTCTTTTGCCCCTTTCAACAGACAAAAATTATACAAACAATTCTAACTAAACTATCCCATATAGGACCTACCAAAACCCCATAGCTTTCACACACTTAGATGAGTTTGATAGGACACGACTTTTAGCTTTAGGTTAGAATGTTATTCTGCTTTTCTTTTCTGTGCTGTGCTGTGACGCTCTGCATGTGATCCGTGTGCTGTTTGTTCTTGCTACTTGTTGTAGCTTTTCTGTGACGTTTTTTTTTTTTGTACTTTTCTTTTCTGCACTGTGGTTGTGAGCGCTAGAATACCCATAGGTTAGGCACGCTTTTTCATACTAATACTGTCTTCCTGCAGGTGGCCGTGCTTACACCGCGCTAAAAAGGGGGCTAAAATTAATAATAATAAATGTGTAACTGCTTTAGGTACTTGCTTCAGCTGCTTAGCCCCCAATAATCAAAGCACGGCCAAGTGTGATTTATTTTTCAGCATTTTTATATATATAACTGCTTGGATGAATTTTTATAACTGCTTAGGATAACCCCTGCAGGAGAGTCTAGATTTTCTACTTTTAATAATGTAATGTATTCGATAGTAAATTTTGTAAAAATCGTTAAAATGAGGCATTTTTAAAGAGATAGGAATCCAAAGGGAAAAGTAAACCCCCACAGAGGGTTTGAAGAGATTCAATCGTATCGTAGATTTCAACGGCCACGTCTCTGATAAACTTTCCAAGCTCTGATTGCCCATCAAACTAAAATGTCCTTCGAGCTACAACATCACATGACCACCCCTAGAGGTAAAATGGGAAAAATATAAATATAAATAAACTAGTACATAAAACACATCAAAAAAAACTCCAGATCATAGCCATAATCTCTGATGTCCTCATCACAGTCGGTAGGAGTGAAGGTCGGGAAGTCTTGGGTGTAGATCGGGACGACAAGACAGATTGGCTCACGTGAGAGAGGACAGGAGATACAGGAGGAGCTTGTAGATTGCATGGGAAGGTAGGTTGTGAGTTTGAGCGTGGAAGAAACATGAAACGAATGAAAGCATCTTTCGATTCTTTTTAATGAAACAAAATGTTGAGTCGGCACAGGATTGAGCAAGAATCGAGCATGCAGGATGGGCAACTATGGCCTGTTCAGAAACGACGTCGAACTACAGTATATGGAGCAATTGTAGAAGGCGGCAGGATATGATTGAGTAGGATTTAAGGAATATAAAAAAAATTATTTTATTTAATATATACATAATATATATTATATAACTATAAGTTGACCCCCAAGATTTTCTTGTTATTTGCTTGTCATCGCCTTGGTTTGCGTGCTGATTATAGTCATTTTTGGTGTTACTGGCATTCCAAACGCAACGCCAAAGCCCGTTTTGCGATCGGACGTTGTTTAGGCAGCGTAGTGAGTCATTTTTGTTTGTCGGTCGCCAATTTTGACCATTTTCGCTCGATTTGACAGTGAGGGGCTCCCTCTCGAATAAATTCAATGATCCGATCGCAACGGCGCAATCCATTTGGTAATCAGAGGTAATTTGACCATGTAAGTGATGTGTCGCGCCCACCGACCATCACTCTAGTCACCGATTTCAATCCCTTTGCTCACGTTGATTTGGCAAATGTGTGGAGGTCAACAGTAAATTAAAAAAATGAGGATTTTATAGGAGCTAGCTAATATATATATATATATATATATATATATATATATATATAATATATAATATAGACTAACTCATTAATTGAATATATATTTATTTATATAATAATTAAATAATAAATTAATCTCTTGTTACACACTTAATGAAGTTTGATTCGGATGTTGAATAGCTCGTTTTGACCGTCCAAACAATTTGATCACTCTTGTGCATTCCATTTTGCAAAGCAAAGCCCATATAAAAGATTTTAACATAGACGAATATTTTATACAAATAAAACTTCGCGCGCACAGAAACATGTAAAAACTTCGGTGAATCATCTTTGCACCCGTCACATGCATCCACAAATATGATGACAAATGGCAACTCGGAATTCTATTCCAATTATGACGGCGAATCAAGGTGCCCACGAGTGACTCAAGCTATCGATACGTGCTATCAAGCAAAAAAACTCATGAATTGGACTTGATTGATGGCTTCAAGGCCAACGACGATCATAATTGCTGGAAGAATATGCTACCAAGCGCGAAGATGGGTCCATGAAGATATGCGCTAAAAATGAGGTCAACATGTGGGTGACGAGATGGTATTGGAGTGTTATTAAT